>NW_027464022.1:0-198708 GCF_050947455.1 Rhinoderma darwinii | reverse complement strand
TGAGAAAGGCTCTAGTGGATAGAGCTGAAACGTCGCACTTTGGGTTAATAAAGTACCCTCTTTTTCACTAAATTTCTACGGTGTGCTGCCTATTTTTTGGATCTCTATATATATATACATATACACTGTATATATACACACATATACATACACACTATATATATATATATATATATAGGGACACTTCCCTTTACAATCCCCCTGTTGTCGGGGACTCGACAATGCAATTTGGGGAAGTGTTTGTGGGGTTCTATTTACCCCCTCAACCTCCCTGGTTACTGGTAATGGTCTGAGATGGAAGGAAGTATACTATTGGACCTAGATACTCGACATCAGCTATCTCCTCAAGGACACCTTCCCGCCAGTCCTCTGAATCTGGAGTCTAGTGTCCAAAGAAACGAAACCTCAAAGTTCACAGAATGAAGATGAAATTAAATCTCCTAGTCCATAGAACGAAGTTGAGATAAAACTCACAGTCCATAGAACGAAGCCTCGAAGCTCATCAGACGAAGTTGAAATTAAACCTTCATAGTCCATAGAACGAAGAAACCTTCATAGTCCATAGAACGGGGTTGAAATAAACTCACAGTCCATAGAATGAAGCCTCAAAGCTCATCAAACGAACAAAGCTCATATGAAAACCTCAAAGTCCATGAAACACAGATTTCTTGTTCTTTCTTGCTTGGAGTTTCTTCCTCTTGAGTGGCGTCAGCAGGTCTTTCCAGTGGCCGATCCAATTTTAACATGCCGACCCGTGTAAGGTTACTTGTGCCCTCATATGGTCAGCCTTGGAATGGCTTAGCCCGCCTTTCAACAACCTTTTGTATGTGATCCATTACTTTTCCAACTTTTCCCAGCATCTTGATTGAAGACGAAACAATCTTTGTGGGCCGATATCCAGGTCTTTATCATGGCAGGTTATCATCCCCGAGGAGGAGGTGAGGTCTTGGTACCCAGGATTCTACTGTGGGGTGGAGTATTGCCTTCCATTTCCCCTCTAACATTCAATCCATCATCATATTGACCATACCAGTTCTCAGGTTGAGGTGGCAAATACCTACAAGGGTTTGTGTGTACCTTACCCCTAAGGGTTCCTACACACTACCCAATCACACAAAACAAAGTGAAAAATAACCAAACATACAAAAATATTCCCCCCCAAACCATAGGTATATGTACATATAGAGATTCATGCTCAAACAGCATCTCTCACTACCCCTCCATAAACACGAGAAAGGTCCACATGTAAATGGGGTGACTACAGGCTGTAAATATATGCCCGCCTACACGTACATACTCACTCACTGTGGGACGGGCACGTCCTCACTGAGTATGCCTATGTTGGGGACACATATCAACACCTGGAATGTCTATATGTCTGAACCTAAAGAAAGAATTAATGCTCCACTATTAGCAAAAGAATCTATGAAATGATCGGCAGAATTTAATATGGCCTAATAATTAATAATACCTGTTAATGTTCATGGCTTTTACAGATGACACCTAATTATCCATATTAACGGGTCCTTCCCCCACCAGATTTCCCGTTAACCAATTGACGGTCTAGTATACAAAGGAAAACAAATTTTCCAATACTAATTATCCTTGAAGACCAATACATAATTCCCCTTCTTTCCAGTTCATGTATTGTCTTAAACTGTTTAATATCATGTATTTTTTAGCGTCTATTCATGTTTTTATTTTTCGATGTGAGTATTTCAGAGGTTCATATCCGACAGCCTAATAAATAGAAATTAGCATTAATATTCTATCCACTACTCTAGGATAGTTTTGGATCATTATTATCCCTCATCTTATTATTTATTACTAGCCATCAACCAATGCTGTAAGCACACAACTTACTAGTGGAGCAGTGATGTCCTATCACCGGCTCTCTGTTTCAGCACCACTTCTGCTGGACAGCTCCACCCACTTCTGCTGGACAGCTCCACCCACTTCTGCTGGACAGCTCCACCGTGCTGGATAGATTTTATTCACAGAATGCTGATGCTTTATAGGCGTCTCCCTAGTTCAGCACTACTATGCTGGACAGCACCACTTTTCTGTGACATCACTCATTTTCACCTGTTGGCAACCGGATATAAACCTCGTTCTGACATTTAGTTGTTAGCATTAAAGCCATGAGGAAGGACGTGGTATACGTCTGAAACGCGTAGGCACCTTACCTACATTTTCACCCTTGCATTCGGGAATGATCTTGTTTTAACTATCCAAATAAAATTGGAACTACGTTCTGTTTTAAACTTGACTGCGCTGGACCATCTACTTTTGTCCCCTTTTTTCCAGACCCATATATACCCAGTACAGATATTGTTGTAGATTTCACGTGCAGCCCTATGTAACACCTCTGATAATACAGTGATAGCTCTCTGAGTACAGATAATGCAGTAGATGTTACCTGTAGTCCTATGTAACACCACAGATAACACAGTAATAACGGAGTACAGATAATGTAGTAGTGTTACCTGCAGTCCTATGTAACACCACAGATAACACAGTGATAGCTCTCTGAGTACAGATAATGTAGTAGATGTTACCTGCAGTCCTATGTAACACCACAGATAACACAGTGATAACTCCCTGAGTACAGATAATGTAGTAGATGTTACCTGCAGTCCTATGTAACACCACAGATAACACAGTGATAACTCTCTGAGTACAGATAATGTAGTAGATGTTACCTGCAGTCCTATGTAACACCACAGATAACACAGTGATAACTCTCTGAGTACAGATAATATAGTAGATGTAAGAGACAAACACATGCAGGGACACAGAGACAGACACGCACACATACACACACACACACACACACACACACACACACACACACACACACACTGTAACATATACACATACAAACACAGACACATACTGTATACACACTACACACACATATACACACAGACACTCACCATGTATCCTTGCTGACAGGCTCACAAGTTTCTTTCAGGACAGGAGCTTCCTCCTCTGCTTCTCGGCTGTTATTTACTCCGTGTGTGTAACAGCAGAGCACAGAGTAGAGGCAGAGCCCAGTGCACCCCCTACATGCTGGGAGGGTGCAACAAGGGAGTGGACCGGTCCAGTCCCCTGACCTGAGTCATCTGACCTCATGTCACTGACGTGAGGTCAAGTGACAGGTAGGGTGATTGGACTGGTCCACTCCCTGGCCGTCACAGACCTCAGTCAGAACGACGCTGCGTGATTTCCTGGCTCTTCCTAAAGCTGCTGCAGGTGTCCGACATACAGGGCGCCTATCAGCAGCGATCAGCTGCTCTGCGGCGCCCCCCCCCTTCCCTACAACTTAGTTGCGCCCGGGGCACATGCCTCACCTGCCCCCCCTAGCTACGCCCCTGCACATAGGATACATGCTGCACACACCACTCACACATAGGAAACATGCTGTGCATGCCACTCAAAAATAGGACACATGCTGTACACGCCACTCACACATAGGATACATGCTGTACATGCCACTCACACATAGGATACATGCTGCACACACCACTCACACATAGGATACATGCTGCACACACCACTCACACATAGGATACATGCTGCACACACCACTCACACATAGGAAACATGCTGTACATGCCACTCAAAAATAGGACACATGCTGTACACGCCACTCACACATAGGATACATGCTGTACACGCCACTCACACATAGGATACATGCTGTACACGCCACTCACACATAGGATACATGGTGTACACGCCACTCACACATAGGACACATGCTGCACACACCACTCACACATAGGATACATGCTGCACACGCCACTCACACATAGGATACATGCTGTACACGCCACTCACACATAGGATACATGCTGTACTCGCCACTCACACATAGGACACATGCTGTACACGCCACTCACACATAGGATACATGCTGTGCACGCCACTCACACATAGGATACATGCTGCACACACCACTCACACATAGGATACATGCTGTACACGCCACTCACACATAGGAAACATGCTGTACACGCCACTCACACATAGTACACATGCTGTACACACCACTCACACATAGGATACACGCTGTACACGTCACTCACATAGGATACATGCTGCACACACCACTCACACATAGGATACATGCTGTACACGCCACTCACACATAGGATACATGCTGTACACGCCACTCACACATAGGATACATGCTGTACACGCCACTCACACATAGGATACATGCTGTACACACCACTCACACATAGGATACACGCTGTACACGTCACTCACATAGGATACATGCTGCACACACCACTCACACATAGGATACATGCTGTACACGCCACTCACACGTAGGATACATGCTGTACACGTCACTCACATAGGATACATGCTGTACACGTCACTCACACATAGGATACATGCTGTACACGCCACTCACACATAGGATACATGCTGTACACGCCACTCACACATAGGATACACGCTGTACACGTCACTCACATAGGATACATGCTGCACACACCACTCACACATAGGATACATGCTGTACACACCACTCACACATAGGATACACGCTGTACACGTCACTCACATAGGATACATGCTGCACACACCACTCACACATAGGATACATGCTGTACACGCCACTCACACATAGGATACATGCTGTACACGTCACTCACATAGGATACATGCTGTACACGTCACTCACACATAGGATACATGCTGTACACGCCACTCACACATAGGATACATGCTGTACACGCCACTCACACATAGGATACATGCTGCACACGCCACTCACACATAGGATACATGCTGTACACACCACTCACACATAGGATACATATTGTACACGCCACTCACACATAGGATACATGCTGCATACGCCACTCACACATAGGATAAATGCTATACATGCCACTCACACATAGGATACATGCTGTACACGCCACTCACACATAGGATACATGCTGTACACACCACTCATATAGGATACATGATGTACACACCACTCACACATAGGATACATGCTGTACATGCCACTCACACATAGGATACATGCTGCACACGCCACTCACACATAGGATACATGCTGTACACGCCACTCACACATTGGATACATGCTGTACACACCACTCATATAGGATACATGATGTACACACCACTCACACATAGGATACATGCTGTACACACCACTCATATAGGATACATGATGTACACACCACTCACACATAGGATACATGCTGTACATGCCACTCACACATAGGATACATGCTGCACACACCACTCACACATAGGATACATGCTGTACACACCACTCACACATAGGATACATGATGTACACACCACTCACACATAGGATACATGCTGTACACGCCACTCACACATAGGATACATGTTGCACACGCCACTCACACATAGGATACATGCTGCACACACCACTCACACATAGGATACATGCTGTACACGCCACTCACACATAGGATAAATGCTATACATGCCACTCACACATAGGATACATGCTGTACACGCCACTCACACATAGGATACATGCTGTACACACCACTCATATAGGATACATGATGTACACACCACTCACACATAGGATACATGCTGTACACGCCACTCACACATTGGATACATATTGTACACACCACTCACACATAGGATACATGCTGTACACGCCACTCACACATAGGATACATGCTGTACACACCACTCACACATAGGATACATGCTGCACATGCCACTCACACATAGGATACATGATGTACACACCACTCACACATAGGATACATGCTGCACACGCCACTCACACATAGGATACATGCTGCACACACCACTCACACATAGGATACGTGCTGCACACGCCACTCATACATAGGATACATGCTGTACACGCCACTCACACATAGGATACATGCTGCACACGCCACTCACACATAGGATACATGCTGCACACACCACTCACACATAGGATACATGCTGTACACGCCACTCACACATTGGATACATATTGTACACGCCACTCACACATAGGATACATGCTGTGCACACCACTCACACATAGGATACATGCTGTACACACCACTCACACATAGGATACATGCTGTACACACCACTCACACATAGGATACATGCTGTACACGCCACTCACACATAGGATACATGCTGTACACGCCACTCACACATAGGATACATGCTGTACACGCCACTCACACATAGGATACATGCTGTACATGCCACTCACACATAGGATACATGCTGTACACGCCACTCACACATAGGATACATGCTGTACATGCCACTCACACATAGGATACATGCTGTACACACCACTCACACATAGGATACATGCTGCACACGCCACTCACACATAGGATACATGCTGTACATGCCACTCACACATAGGACACATGCTGTACACGCCACTCACACATAGGATACATGCTGTACACACCACTCATACATTAGACATATGCCGTACATCCACAAGACCACTGCAGCCAGTCATTGACCTCAGCATTGGCGCTAGCATGTACAGCACATGACCGCTGAGACCAGTGATTGGCTGCAGTGTTCACATGGATGAACGGCATGTTTTCACTAGGTTCAGTAATGGAAAGAATTGGGTCTGGCAGAGGTTGACCATTCACAGAAGCGACAGCTGGAGGTTTCTCCAAAGGCGTCGTGGGCAAATAGAGACTAAGGCCTGTTGGATGAAATTCGCAGTCGCTCCAGAATCCAGATAAGCGGAAACAGAGTGCGATTCTGTTTTTTTTTTTATTCTCATTCCGATAAGATATTAATACATATAACAAAAAACAATCCCGACCCCTCCCCCAACCTAATCCTAATACAAAAACCTTACTTATACATAACAAAGTACATTTTAAGCGTATACATATGTATTATTAGTTTAAAAAAAAACAAAAAACCTTCAACTCTCTCCCATACGTAGCTCTCCGAGCACCCTCACATCTTTACCCAATTGTCATCCTTGAGTTGAACATAACCCCTTGTTCATCTGTCATGCTCTTGATCCATGGTTCCCATAGTTGTTCAAATGTAACGTTTTTATTTTTGCTATTATAATATCCAAACTCCATGTTTATATTCCTTAGTATTATTCTGTGCCAAGCTTACCCAGAATTGGTGAACCATAGGCCAATTCCAAAACAAGTGCGAGAAATCTGCCTCTGATATCCCACATCTGATGCATTTCCAGCAATTTTTTCCCGTAAACCTTTTCATTTTCTTTGGCGTTAAATACAAACCGTGTATAATAAAACATTATGTCATTCTATGGGACCTATTCAATTACAATTTACCAGTGCATCTGCTTATGTTTCTCATTCATTGTCATCTATTATCCCAAAAAGATATTCCCACTCCCCCCTTCCTCTTTGATTCCCCTCCCCCTCTAGACTCGCATTTAATTTCTTATAAATCCGTTCTAGTAAACCTTTTCCCCTCCCAAATTGATATAAGTTCCATAACGAGTCAGAAGACTCCAAATGGAATAAAGTTTTATCCCGAGTCACAATCACCGCGTGATGTCATTGAAAATATTTACATCTCATGTGAAGGAATATTCTATTCTGTCCTCAGTGTATCCCAATCTTTCAGATTGCCATTAGAAAATAAAATGTCTAACCAACCTGAGTCCATATTTGGACCATCCACTCCAATCAGTTATTTTATTAACCTCTAATATATTAAAGTTGCCAATTAATGTAGTGAAGCTCGATGCTCCATTTAAATGAACATTTTTCTTAATTGAACCCCATTTTCATGCATCATATATATTGTTGGACACTCCTTACAATTTCTCAATTGCCCGGACTCCATTACCTCAAGTATATTCTGAAGATGGCCCCTACTAGACTTACTAATATTTTGTAGAAACGGAGATTGTTTCCCACTCAAAATATTTCTCCACTGTCCTGACAAAAAATATATTCTCAAGTCAGGTACTGCCAGTCCACCCTCTTCTCCTCTATCCATCAAGTATTTTAACTTCATCCTGGGTTTCCTTCCTCTCCAAATTAGCTCCCTCATTAACCCCTTCCCTCTTTGGCCACTTTTGACCTTCCTGACAGAGCCTCATTTTTCAAATCTGACATGTTTCCCTTTATGTGGTAATAACTCCGGAATGCTTTCACCTATCCAAGCGATTCTGAGATTGTTTTCTCGTGACACATTGGACTTTACGTTACTGGCAAAATTTGCTCGATATATTCAGTATTTAATTGTGAAAAATACCAAAATTTTGCGAAAAATTGCAAAAATGAGCATTTTTCTCAATTTAAATGTATCTGCTTGTAAGGCTGGGTTCACACGTGGCGGAATTTCACTTGAATTCCGCTGCAGACACTCCGCAGCATTAATCCGCAGCGGAGCCGTTTCTCCATTGACTTCCACTTCTATTTAGAAGTGTTCGTTTAGACGAGGCGTAAAATTCCGCTGCGGAGCATAGGCTGCGGAGCGGAATTTGGTGTCCGCAGCATGCTCTGTCTGTTGCGGAGCAGTGGCGGACTGGTTGCAGACTCATTGCGGAATTTCTCCATTGACTTCAATGGAGATTCTAAATTCCGCAATGAAGTCCGCAGCTGTCATGCACATGTTATGTGTGCTGCGGATGCGTCTTGCTTTTTTGACATGACATTTCTTCATTCTGGCTGGACCTATGTATTTCTAGGTCTACAGCCAGACTGAGGAAGTCAATGGGGCTCCCGGAATTACAGGAGCGTTGCTAGGAGACGTCAGTAAATAGTCACTGTCCAGGGTGCTGAAAGAGTTAAGCGATCGGCAGTAACTGTTTCTGCACCCTGGACAGTGACTACCGATCCCAAAATACAGCAACCTGTAAAAAAATAGAAGTTCATACTTACCCAGAACTCCCTGCTTCTGTCTCCAGTCCGGCTTCCCAGGATGACGTTTCAGTCTAAGTGACGGCTGCAGCCAATCACAGGCTGCAGCGGTCACATGGACTGCCGCGTCATCCAGGGAGGTCGGGCTGGATGCCGAAAGAGGGACGCGTCACCAAGACAACGGCCGGTAAGTATGAAATTTGTTTACTTTCACTAGGGAAAGTGCTGGCCCTTCTCTCTATCCTGCACTGATAGGGAGAAGGGAAGCACTTTTACCGCAGTCCGCAGCAGCTAGTCCGCATCAATTTACTGCACATTTTGGGCAGATCCGATGCAGAATCTGCAACGCAGATTATGTGCGGCATTGATGCGGACAGTTGCGGAGGAAATCCGCCACGTGTGGGCATGCCCTAAGACAGGCAGTTATAACACACAAAATTGTTCCTAAATAACATCCCCCATATGTCTACTTTAGATTGGCATCGTTTTTTGAACAACGTTTTATTTTTCTAGGACGTTACAAGGCTTTGAACTTTAGCAGCAATTTCTCAGAATTTTCAGGAAAATTTCAAAAGGCTATTTTTAGATAAAAAGGCAAAAAACCACGGCGCCACTTGGTGTGGATCAAAGAAGGTGGAGGTGAGACAAAAGGAGGATAATAAATGCTCACCGTATGGTTAGGAGAGTTGAATTTGATGGGGTCCACAAGATAGCTGCTGCCAGATCCGGGCCGGTTACCGAGGTGACCGCTTGGGTATACTGAATGTACGGAGGAAAAAATGGATCTGTATTGGCGCTGCTGAGTGGTGAAGACAGGATGAATCCAGAAGTCGGGTGATAGTAAAATATTGGTATTTATTGCTATGCAACGCGTTTCAACGCCGAACTGGCGTTTTCGTCAGGCATGGGGAACACAGAAAAAAAGGGGACAAGTATATATACACACAGAAGGGGTCATCTGATTGGAGCCCATTCAGACTGGGCAAAAAAACCGCCAAAAACTCAAGGAGGTCAAAGTTCAAACAGTGCAATCAATTCTAATGACATTTCATAGTAATTACACAGTAAAACACATTAAGAACCATAGGAAAGGTAAAAGGTGAGTTGTCTCTGTAGGGAACTATCAGTTTATTCATAAATAAAAGATGTGTGTAAAATATCGGGTGATAAAAACATTATATGTGAGGGACGGCAATGTTTTGTTATTGCATGGTAAACTGATAATATCAGAAGGGAAATAAATGGTGAGCAAATACTGCATGTTTTGTTTTAGGTGGTTTGTTTATTTATTTATTTCTTTTATTTCAATCGTGGGACTAGGATATGAGAAGTTACGTGTGCGGATTGGGTTTGTTACCGGTTGTCAAGGAGACCACCTATGCTACGGTGGCCGATGCGGTCCAAAGCGAGATGGAACGCACGGTGAACCGCAAAACGCCAGAGAAAGCCGGTCTATGCAGCAAGAACAGTAGGACAGGAGAGGAGAACGTGTTGCCGAGAAGGGATAGGTAGATAATGAAACATAATGTGAGTAAAGAAATCTAATGCTTTCAATGACACAGTGTAACGGTAGTTTGTTTCAATGTTTGTTTTAATAATTAGAATTGGTTTACGTCTCTTGGGACAAATGGAAGGTTAGGGGGGGGTGTTTTGTGAAGTTGGCATAGATGAGTGTTAATGGGGGCAAGGTCTAAAAGGGTGGTTACTTGCCTGGATGGACAATGCATAACGTATATATTGTATTGATATTAATGTTAACTCTTATGGTTGCTGCGAGGGGAAGAAGCCCTAACAGCAAAAATTGGAACATTGCAGTTTAGGACATGAAAACGCGAATGCAAAATGGGGGGGGGGGGAAAGGGGGGGGGGTGGCTGTTGGTGGGAAATACGGCAACAAATTGTGTCGGCCGGGTCTAGTAGTTACATATTTGGATCGTTGTACTGTACTGTATTTTTGGAGAGATCCAAGGTATCCCGAGGTATGTCTGAGGGATGTTTGAGAGTTAGTCTAAAGATGACTCTGTGATGTCGTTTAGCCCAAATGGGTGTAGTGTGTTCATTTTAAAAATCCAGAAATTTTCTCTTTGTTTTAATTTGGTAAATCTGTTTGGGACGTCGGGGTGAATTTGTTCAATGGGTGTTACTGTAATTTTATTGGCCTTGCATTCGTGTGTCTGAGAAAAATGACGAGATACACTATGTTTGAGGTACCCAGTGTTAATATTGAAACGGTGATTATTGACTCGGGTTCTTAGGCATTGGGTGGTTCTACCAATATACTGTAGTTGGCACGGGCATTCTAAGAGGTAGATGACATATGAGCTGCCGCAGTTAAGGAGTGTTTGAATTGTGAATGTCTCGTTGGTGACAGTGGAAGTGTAGTTGTATTTTTTGTGGCTTATAGAGTTACAGCAAAGGCAGCGTGAATGTCCACATTTGAAGGAGCCTTTGAGGTTAGAAAGAAAGTTTGTATGTGTTGTCAGATGTTTCTTTGTTCTGCTTGGAGCAAGTATATTTTTGAGAGTTAGGGAGCGTCTGAATGTAATATTAGGTTTGTCTGATAGTGTGTCTTTTAAGTGCGGGTCATTTTTTAGGATGTGCCAATGTTTGGAGAGAATGTTTCTGATCATTTTGTTGCCTCTATTGTAGGTGGTGATGAAGTTGATATTGGAGTTACTAGGGCCAGACTTGGGTTTCACCGTAGGGGGATTTAGACAGGAATTTTGTGTGAGTTCAGAGGCTTTGGATTTAGCACCTTTTATAAGATTTATTGGAAAATATTTGTCCTTGAATCTTTTTTCTAGGATTGCGCATTCTTTGTTGAAGTCCGTATCTGTGCTGCAGTTCTTCCTAATTCTCCTAAATTGGCCAAAAGGGATGTTTTTGAGCCAGGGGCGGTGGTGGGCGCTTCTGAAATCGATATAACTATTGACGTCTACTAGTTTAAAGTGTGTACTTGTCGTGAATTTGTTGATGTCATTGTCGTACTTGATGGTGAGATCCAGAAAATCTATGGAGGTGGGGGAAAAGGTGTGAGTGAATGATAGGTCGTAGTTATTATTGTTTAGGGTTCCCATGAAACGAGCGGCTTCCTCTTCAGTACCTTTCCATACTATAAACAGGTCGTCAATGTACCGTTTGTAAAGCAATATGTTGTTTTTATAGGGGTGTTCACCGTTTATGTGTATTTTTTCGAAGGATCCCATGTAGAGGTTGGCGTAGGAGGGTGCAAAACGGGTGCCCATAGCACAGCCTTTGATCTGGTGGTAAAAATTATTATTAAAGCTGAAGATGTTGTGTTTGAGGATGAAATCGATGCAGTTGGTTAGAAAATCTAACTGGGATTCGGGGATTGTGTTGGTGGATGAGAGGAAAGAATGGGCTACTTCAATGCCTTTATTATGAGGAATGTTACTATACAATGTGGTAACGTCTGCTGTTAAAAAACTGATTGGGGATGTTGAACGGTCAAAATTTAGGTCATTTAGATCTCTAATTAGTTGTGTGGAATCTCTGAGGTAGGATGGTAAGGTTAGGACAAATGGTTGGAGATGAAGATCAATGAAGTGTGAAAGGTTGCTTGTGAGGGAGTCTATTCCCGAGATGATGGGGCGTCCGGGCGGATCGATTAATGATTTGTGGATTTTCGGAAGGTGGTAAATGAAGGGCATGTTCGGGAATGGGACAGTTAGAAAATGTTTCTCTTTTTTATTTATCAGTCCTGATTTGGCAGCTGATTCAATAAGGTCTTTATATTCTTGACGGAGAGGAGGCAGAAAACAGACCAAAACAACATCCGTCACTCAACAAAAAGAGGAATCTGGTCCAACAATAAAATTGTTCAACTTATCATTACACATTCTAAACAGTTCCGAACACAGCCTTTTAAATAGGGGCCTCTCGTTCTGCCCCACGGCACCAATTGACAGTTTTGAACTCTTTATGGACCTTAACAGGTTCGTAAGAAAACTTACACTCACCAGACATTTCGCTATGACCAAGTACACCACTAAACTAGGCCCAACAATTGAATTACCTATATATTCTCCTACACCCTCAGCCATCCCAGTGGAAGTCCACCCCAAATCCAACTTTTACCCGACCCACCACCAGGGCCCAATGATTGAAACATTCTCGTCCCTGGTTAGTAACGAATTTAGAACACTAGAACTTCCATCTCAGTATATTGACAATCTAACTAACCACGAGAGAAGAGCCATGAAAAATCTCCAAAAAAAACAAGAAGTCATAATTCGCCCAGCTGACAAAGGGGGGGGCATAGTTATCCAGGACCGACACAAGTATTTTGAAGAGACCACAAGAATCCTAAACGACATCACGTTCTACAGAAAACTCACCACCAACCCACTATCCCTTTATACACAAGAATATAAAGACCTTATTGAATCAGCTGCCAAATCAGGACTGATAAATAAAAAAGAGAAACGTTTTCTAACTGTCCCATTCCCGAACATGCCCTTCATTTACCACCTTCCGAAAATCCACAAATCATTAATCGATCCGCCCGGACGCCCCATCATCTCGGGAATAGACTCCCTCACAAGCAACCTTTCACACTTCATTGATCTTCATCTCCAACCATTTGTCCTAACCTTACCATCCTACCTCAGAGATTCCACACAACTAATTAGAGATCTAAATGACCTAAATTTTGACCGTTCAACATCCCCAATCAGTTTTTTAACAGCAGACGTTACCACATTGTATAGTAACATTCCTCATAATAAAGGCATTGAAGTAGCCCATTCTTTCCTCTCATCCACCAACACAATCCCCGAATCCCAGTTAGATTTTCTAACCAACTGCATCGATTTCATCCTCAAACACAACATCTTCAGCTTTAATAATAATTTTTACCACCAGATCAAAGGCTGTGCTATGGGCACCCGTTTTGCACCCTCCTACGCCAACCTCTACATGGGATCCTTCGAAAAAATACACATAAACGGTGAACACCCCTATAAAAACAACATATTGCTTTACAAACGGTACATTGACGACCTGTTTATAGTATGGAAAGGTACTGAAGAGGAAGCCGCTCGTTTCATGGGAACCCTAAACAATAATAACTACGACCTATCATTCACTCACACCTTTTCCCCCACCTCCATAGATTTTCTGGATCTCACCATCAAGTACGACAATGACATCAACAAATTCACGACAAGTACACACTTTAAACTAGTAGACGTCAATAGTTATATCGATTTCAGAAGCGCCCACCACCGCCCCTGGCTCAAAAACATCCCTTTTGGCCAATTTAGGAGAATTAGGAAGAACTGCAGCACAGATACGGACTTCAACAAAGAATGCGCAATCCTAGAAAAAAGATTCAAGGACAAATATTTTCCAATAAATCTTATAAAAGGTGCTAAATCCAAAGCCTCTGAACTCACACAAAATTCCTGTCTAAATCCCCCTACGGTGAAACCCAAGTCTGGCCCTAGTAACTCCAATATCAACTTCATCACCACCTACAATAGAGGCAACAAAATGATCAGAAACATTCTCTCCAAACATTGGCACATCCTAAAAAATGACCCGCACTTAAAAGACACACTATCAGACAAACCTAATATTACATTCAGACGCTCCCTAACTCTCAAAAATATACTTGCTCCAAGCAGAACAAAGAAACATCTGACAACACATACAAACTTTCTTTCTAACCTCAAAGGCTCCTTCAAATGTGGACATTCACGCTGCCTTTGCTGTAACTCTATAAGCCACAAAAAATACAACTACACTTCCACTGTCACCAACGAGACATTCACAATTCAAACACTCCTTAACTGCGGCAGCTCATATGTCATCTACCTCTTAGAATGCCCGTGCCAACTACAGTATATTGGTAGAACCACCCAATGCCTAAGAACCCGAGTCAATAATCACCGTTTCAATATTAACACTGGGTACCTCAAACATAGTGTATCTCGTCATTTTTCTCAGACACACGAATGCAAGGCCAATAAAATTACAGTAACACCCATTGAACAAATTCACCCCGACGTCCCAAACAGATTTACCAAATTAAAACAAAGAGAAAATTTCTGGATTTTTAAAATGAACACACTACACCCATTTGGGCTAAACGACATCACAGAGTCATCTTTAGACTAACTCTCAAACATCCCTCAGACATACCTCGGGATACCTTGGATCTCTCCAAAAATACAGTACAGTACAACGATCCAAATATGTAACTACTAGACCCGGCCGACACAATTTGTTGCCGTATTTCCCACCAACAGCCACCCCCCCCCCTTTCCCCCCCCCCCATTTTGCATTCGCGTTTTCATGTCCTAAACTGCAATGTTCCAATTTTTGCTGTTAGGGCTTCTTCCCCTCGCAGCAACCATAAGAGTTAACATTAATATCAATACAATATATACGTTATGCATTGTCCATCCAGGCAAGTAACCACCCTTTTAGACCTTGCCCCCATTAACACTCATCTATGCCAACTTCACAAAACACCCCCCCCTAACCTTCCATTTGTCCCAAGAGACGTAAACCAATTCTAATTATTAAAACAAACATTGAAACAAACTACCGTTACACTGTGTCATTGAAAGCATTAGATTTCTTTACTCACATTATGTTTCATTATCTACCTATCCCTTCTCGGCAACACGTTCTCCTCTCCTGTCCTACTGTTCTTGCTGCATAGACCGGCTTTCTCTGGCGTTTTGCGGTTCACCGTGCGTTCCATCTCGCTTTGGACCGCATCGGCCACCGTAGCATAGGTGGTCTCCTTGACAACCGGTAACAAACCCAATCCGCACACGTAACTTCTCATATCCTAGTCCCACGATTGAAATAAAAGAAATAAATAAATAAACAAACCACCTAAAACAAAACATGCAGTATTTGCTCACCATTTATTTCCCTTCTGATATTATCAGTTTACCATGCAATAACAAAACATTGCCGTCCCTCACATATAATGTTTTTATCACCCGATATTTTACACACATCTTTTATTTATGAATAAACTGATAGTTCCCTACAGAGACAACTCACCTTTTACCTTTCCTATGGTTCTTAATGTGTTTTACTGTGTAATTACTATGAAATGTCATTAGAATTGATTGCACTGTTTGAACTTTGACCTCCTTGAGTTTTTGGCGGTTTTTTTGCCCAGTCTGAATGGGCTCCAATCAGATGACCCCTTCTGTGTGTATATATACTTGTCCCCTTTTTTTCTGTGTTCCCCATGCCTGACGAAAACGCCAGTTCGGCGTTGAAACGCGTTGCATAGCAATAAATACCAATATTTTACTATCACCCGACTTCTGGATTCATCCTGTCTTCACCACTCAGCAGCGCCAATACAGATCCATTTTTTCCTCCGTACATTCAGTAAAAGGCTATTTTTGCAGGGGCCAGTTAAAGAGGCTGTCACCAGATTATCAAATCCCTATCTCCTATTGCATGTGATGGACGCTGCAATGTAGATAACAGTAAAAAAAAAAAAATTCTTTTTTAAAACGATCATTTTTGCCCAAGTTATGAGCAATTTTATATTTATGCAAATTAGCTTTTCAATGGACAACTGCGCGTGTTTTCTCGTATTTCCAACTAGGCGTGTATTGTGTTTTTACCAACTGGGCGTTGTGACAAATCAGCATCATACACTTCCATCGTTCCCACCCAGCTTCTTTCACTGCAGAAATACAGCGTGACGTTACCCACAGGTCCTTCAACCTTGTCGTCGGACAAAGAAGATACATCGTCTCCAGGCGTCCAAAAGGTTAATATGCTCATCTCTAGGGAGTTTGCCAAAACAGTGAAGATCCCCCAAAAGTGATCCCATTTGGGAAACTACACACCTCAAGGAAATTATCTAGGGGTATAGTGAGCATTTTGACCGCACAGGTTTCTTACAGAAATTATTGGAAGTAGGCCGTGAAAATTAAAATCTAAATATTTTCCAAGAAAATGTAGGTTTCCACAAGGACTAAAGGAGAAAAAGCACTGCAAAATGTGTAAAGCAATTTCTCCCTAGTAAAACAATACCCCACATGTGGTAATAATTGGCTGTATTGAGACACGGCAGGGCTTAGAAGGGATGGAGCGCCATTTGGCTTTTGGAGCTCGAATTTAGCAGGAATAGTTTGCAGAGGCCATGTCACATTTACAAAGCCCCTGAGGGGACAAAACAGTGGAAACCCCCCACAAGTGACCCCATTTTGGAAACTACACCCATTGAGGAAATTATCTAGGGATATAGTGAGCATTTTGACCCCACAGTTTTTTTTGCAGAAATTATTGGAAGTAGGCCCTGAAAATAAAAATCTAAATTTTTTCAAAGAAAATGTAGGTTTAGCTAATTATTTCTCATTTCCACAAGGACTGAAGGAGAAGAAGAAGAAATAAAAGGACAAAAAGACGGCGCCACCTTGTGTAGATCAGTGAGTTGAGGTGAGGCAAAATGGCAAGAAATGTGCTCACCTGAAAACGGAGGTTTTAAAGCATGTAATATCCACAGTGCTGCTGCCAGATCCGAGTCGGTATCCAGATGGGACCGTTTGGGTAGAAACAAGTGCAGGTAAAAAAGTGGATCTTTTCAAAGGCGCTGCTGTGTGGTGAGAATGATGTGAAACGAAGTCCCGAGGTATTATTGAAAAGTTCAATTTATTGTGAGTGGCTACGCGTTTCGACGATGAACAATCGTCTTCATCAGGCCATGTACATATCAGAAAGGACACAACTTATATAGCATATAGGTTCAAATTAACATAAGTGAAAAAAAAACGCCAAATCTGACGGGGTCAAGGTGCGATCGTGACGTCACTCCCGGCTTTTTTACACACTGTTCCCTTCGCAGGGCTATGAATGCGTAATGTATTTTAACAAACGAGCCAAATATTTACTAGTAGACTGAGATACAATTGAAAGAATGAAAAGAAAAAATGAAGAATAAAATAAAAGAAAAAATGAAGAATGTAGCTGGGTTGGAATGAACGAAGCCGGGACGCGGCTTCGTTACCAGGACAACCAAGCGGGGATCAGAGCGAGGGAGGGAATGGATAGATCTATGCTTGCCGTAGGTAAGATATTGAACAAATTAAAAACTGCTTAAAAAACATGTATTATTTAAATACGAGATGCACATAGATACAGTATCAGACATAGATATTCTTTTGTGACAGCACGGATAAAACATTAGATAACTAAATTTAGCATGGTTCGCAACTTGGTTCGGTCCTGATTTTGATTGGAATATGTAGCATATTTTAAAACTGGAATGTAATTTAATATGAAGATCTTATTCTTTACAATAGTGTACATTAAAAGAAATGAATAGAAATGCAATTATATTACTAGGTCAATAGTGCGGAACCACGGCACCGTAGGATCCGAAGACAGGACAGGCAGAACATACCACAGGTAAGTTGATAAAAAAATCCATTAAGGTTAAAAATGATAATATGTGAGAATTTTGCTGTTTTAAAAGGAAAATATATACAGACGAGGGTTGCGTAGCCCAAAGAAAAATAAATGAGTAAATTAGGCAGTCAGATTACAAATGTTTAATGATATGTGATCATTTGGAGATCATTTGGCCTCAAATATTTTGTAAAAATGTTTGAGGTGTAGGTTAGTCCAATGATGATTCAGAGATGTCATTCAAACCTCTTGGGTGTAAAGTCTGCAATTTAAAAATCCAATAATTTTCCCTCTGTTTGAGTTTATTAAATCTGTTGGGAACGTCGTGATGTATCTCTTTGATGGGTGTAACTGTAATTTGATTGAATTGGCATTTATGTATGTGAGTGAAATGGCGAGACACACTATGTTTCAAAAAGCCTGTGTTCACATTGAATCTATGTTTGTTTATTCTGGATCTGAGGTGTTGTGTTGTTCTCCCTACATATTGGAGTTGGCATGTACATTCCAATAGATAAATCTCATATGTACTGCTACAACTTAGGGGTGACTTGATTGGAAAAGACTCTTTTGTGACTGTTGATGTGTATGAGTATTTTTTGTTATTGATACTATTGCAGCATAGGCATCGTGGGTGGCCACATTTGTAGGAGCCATTGGGTCTGGATAGAAACGTTGCTCATATTGTTTTGGGTTTACGGATTCTGCTGGGGGCCAGAATATTTTTCAGAGTTAGCGATCGTCGAAAAGTGATGCTTGGATGAGCGGGTATCGCATCTTTGAGGTAAGGGTCACTTTTTATGATGTGCCAATATTTGTGCAAGATTGACCTGACTGTCTTGTTCCCTTGGTTAAATGTTGTGATGAAATTGGCGTTATATTTATTTGGTTCTGGTTTTCTCTGTACAGGGATTAGGCAGGAGTCCTGAGATAATAGTGAGGCTTTTAGTCTTGCATCTTTGATAAGTTGTAGAGGGAAGTTCTTTTCTCTAAATCTTCTCTCTAAAATATTGCACTCTGATTTAAAATTTACGTTGGTACTGCAATTTTTACGTACTCTTCTAAATTGACCGAAGGGTACATTGGTTAACCAAGGGCGATAGTGGGCACTTTTGAAGTCGATATAGCTGTTCACATCGACAGATTTAAAGTGAGTTTTTGTGACAAAACGTTCAGTCATGATGTCATAGCTGATGTTTAGGTCCATGTAATCGATTGAGATTTCAGAAAAAGTGTGCGTGAAAGAGATATCATAACTGTTAGTGTTTAAAAGTTTTATAAAACTAGATGCTTCGTTTTCTGATCCTGTCCACACGAAGAACAGGTCGTCGATGTAACGCCTATATAAAAGAATGTTATTTTTAAAAGAATGTTCCCCAAAGATGTATTCCTCTTCGAAGGCCCCCATGTACAGATTTGCGTAGGCTGGTGCGAATCTGGTACCCATCGCACAGCCTCTGATTTGATTATAAAAACTGTTATTAAAAGTGAATGTGTTATGATGAAGAATAAAATCAATGCAATCGGTTAGGAAGGAAACTTGATTATCAGGGATTAGGACATTAGATGATAGGAATGATTTGGTTACCTGCATGCCTTTATTATGTGGGATATTACTGTACAAAGAGGTTACATCTGCTGTTAAAAAATGTATGTTGGATGTGGTTGCGTCAATTTTGAGATTGAATAGATCTCTGATTAGTTGGGTAGAGTCTTTGAGGTAAGATGGTAACATAAGTACAAATGGTTGAAGGTGTAAATCTACAAAGTGAGAGAGGTTACTGGTTAATGAGCCGATTCCTGAAATGATGGGACGTCCGGGGTGGTCTGTGAGTGTTTTGTGGATTTTGGGGAGATGATAGATAAAAGGTATGTTAGGGAATGGTACATGTAAAAAACTTTTTTCTTTTTTCGTGAGTAGGTCCTCCTGGAATGCTTTCTCAATCATAGACGTATATTTACATATCTAGGCAGGAAGGGGATTGGACGTTAATTTACAATAAAAAGTGTTGTCATTTAAAATCCTCATGGTTTCCTCGAGATAATTGTCTCTGTTCTGGATCACTATTCCTCCCCCTTTGTCGGCAGGATGAATGACTATGTCTTCGTTATTTTGCAGGGATTTGATAGCCCTTCTTTCATGTGAGGTTAGATTATCTTGATAGAGATGGGGAGTCTCTAACGTCCTGAATTCATTACTCACTAGTGTTGAAAAAGTTTCAATGAGGGGACCCTGGTGATGGATAGGGTAAAATTCAGATTTGGAGTAAACTTCAACTGGGATGGCTTTTAAATTTGGAGGAGGTATCTGTGGATCCTCTAATGTAATGGATGGTATACTGCAGCAACCACGAGGAAGAGCTTCCCAGGAGGATGGGAGCAGTAGTGAAGTGCACGGTGTATAGCCTGAGGTATCTGTAGGAATCTCTACCTCTCCTCCCTCGCTCCTTCTCGGGCTGGCACAGTGACAGGGGGGCTGCACTATGGATGATGGTGGTGATAGTCTTTTCCCCCGTAGCAACTCCCGTGATGGTGGTAGTAGTATGTGTGCGCCTGGCAAGGTGGTATGTGGGGTGCCCTTGATGTTATGCAGTGCAGGGACCAGACGACACAGGGGATTTGAATAACTCACGTTTACTGAAGAACTTTATACAGTCTTCCAAAATGGAGGCACGTTATCTTCTGTCCACTTCAACAGTTGAGGGGAAGAAGGGACCAGTGGGTGACCAATGAGGGTTTCAATTGTCCAGCTATATCTAGAAATCATTCACTTTTCCAGCAGCGTGTGTAATAAATAAACTCACTTTTCTCAGTGATGAGGGTTGTAGTTGAGTGACTTGATAGACACTTCTTATATTAATTGTGGCGTGCGGCAGAACCGGTAACAGCGCCAGCAGGAGTTCTGAGGCCCAATATTATATAGACTTCTCCTCAGAAACAGACAGACAGCTTTTCAGCTAAATAATACTTGCTGTGGTGATGATAGAGATGATATGCTGGTTACAATCTCCTTACTGTTCCTCCTCTTGCATTGGGCTGCAGGTGCTGAGACCTGTTGCCAGTTGAAAGGATTGTATTAATCTGCTGTGTCAGAGCAGCTAGCAGACATGTCTGTCTCCTCACAGACACGACCCGACTCCTCTGTGTAGACTGTGAGACAGAGTCAGAGTGAGGCTCTAGGGCTGTAGCCAGGCTCCACCCCCTTTTCAAACAATGCTAGATGTACAATGCACCCTCTAGTGGCTCCCCACTGATACCTTCATCCTTCTCTTCAGCTGGTGAACAGCACACTGTGTGAAAAATAATAAAGACATGTAAAACACATACAATGCATGACATACAAATAACAGGGAACCAGAAGGGTATCTTCTGGGATGCTGCATACTCCCGGACTTAAGACAAGACGTCCTCGTCGTTTTCTTGGATATGAACAGCCTAAAAGATGTAAAAAGGGTTAACATGAAATGCAAACATCTTAATAACATTGTATTCCTGTATTCTTGACTCTCGAAGGGGGAATAGGGGCGAAGATTTCTTCTGTAACAGTTGGAAGATGAGGGGCAGAAGTCTCAAGTCAAGATGAGCGGCAGTGTCCAACAGTTTATGGCACTTAGGATATGAGGGGCTCTGGTACGTCAGAGTCTATGGGGATATTCCCTCTTGAACGTAACAAGGGTTGGTAGGCTTCGGCCTAACTTGGATAGGAAGAAATGAAGAAGGGGCTCTAGAACATAAGAGTCTTTCTTGTTCCCTACTTGCAATTATATTCAATCCCTATAGCGAACTGGTTTCCACTCCTTTAGTGGTTCTCTCTGATCTCCTGACAGGTTCAGGTACAACAACAGCAGGTACATGATGTGATCTGTCCTCTGTGTGAGTTGTAGACACTGTAGGTGTAGGATCAGGTGCAAGGAATGACAAAATTGGGGTAAACCACCAACTCAGTGGGTTCTTTATGTCCAAGTGTTGCTCTTGAGTTGAGGACTCAGTAGTTGTTGCTTCAATAGCTTCAGTTACTTCTGGTAGATCAATTGCAACTGGTTCTTCAATTGATATTTCCTGTTCAATGGTAGGCAACTGTTGATCTTGTAGGCACAGTTTAAGCCTGTTACGGTGGACAATTTGCGGTTGTTTACCATCTCTTTGGATCTCATAGATATCTGTTCCTTGGTATGGGACAGCCTTGATGGTATAAGGGATTCTTTCCCACTTAGTGTCCAATTTGCTGGTTCTTTGAAAGTTTTTCAACCAGACAAGGTCTCCAACTTGAAAGGGTTTAGCATTAGCATGTTGGTCATAATCATGTTGTTGCTTCTTTCTCGCTTCTTCCATCCTAGCTTCAACAATTTCATTTGCATCAGCCATGCGTCTTTGGTGTTCACTCACCCACTCTGTGGTTGGTAGAGGGTTCAAGTCATCTGGAATGGACACATTCAATGAAATGTCTGAAGGCAGCTTTCCTTGTCTTCCGAACAATAGGAAGTATGGGGTGTAACCTGTGGAGGCTTGCATAGTGTTGTTGTAGATGTACACCAACTCAGGCAAATGATTTGGCCAGACAGCTCTCTGATGAGGCGGTAAAGTTCTGAGCATCTCAATCAGAATCTGGTTCATCTTCTCACACAACCCATTTCCTTGGGGATGGTAAGCGGTTGTTCTTAGTTTCTTACAGTTGTACAGCTGACAAAGTTCCTGAAATAGTTGGGATTCAAATGCAGAACCTCTATCTGTCAAGATCTTCTCAGGACAGCCATAGGGTAGAAGGAAAGTTTTTAGGAAGACTGCAGCGGTGGTCTTTGCTGTCAAGTCCTTTACTGGTACTGCGACTGTGAATTTGGTGTAATGGTCGATGATGGTCATGGCATAGGTGTATCCTGTTCTACTTGGCTCCATTTTCACATGGTCGATGGCCACGATCTCCAGCGGTCGATGACTCACGATAGGATGCAGAGGGGCCTTTTGGTTTGGCTTCTCTCCTCTTGCTAAAAGGATAAGGAAAAAAAGGGGACCAACGGCGCTGCTATAGACAATGTCGAGGCAAAAGATGATGATTGATGTTTAATGAATGAGGCTACGCGTTTCGACACCGTACCGGCGTCTTCATCAGGCCGGTACGGTGTCGAAACGCGTAGCCTCATTCATTAAACATCAATCATCATCTTTTGCCTCGACATTGTCTATAGCAGCGCCGTTGGTCCCCTTTTTTTCCTTATCCTTTGATCCCTTCTGACAGCAAAACTCCTTTTGCTTGTGCACGGACCTGGCAGCAGCTTTCTGGCTTGTGAGATACGTAACGGTATCCACTTGTAAAGGTGAGCAATTTTCCTACATCAAATTGCTCCTTGTACTCCCTTGCTTTATTGCACTATGTGGCGCCGTGTATCTTTTTTTTTTCTCCCTTAGTACTCCTCTTGCTAAGGCACAAGCAGTACATTCTTGACACCATTTCTCGACATCACCTCTAATTCCGATCCAATAGAATCTTCTGCGAATTGTAGCTTCTGTCTTTTGAACTCCAAAGTGTCCAAACTTGTTGTGGTATGCCTCAAGGACAACTTTGGCATCTCTCCTTGGGATGACAATTTGGTGCAGCCGATTACTGGTGATGGGATCCAGCACTCTCCTCAGCAGCAGACCATTCTCTTCAAAGAGACGTTTCCTTTGTCTCCAAAGACGAAGTAGTTCTGGGTCTGTGTTGCCTCGGCGGATTCTAATGGGTATTTTTTTTGGTATCCAGGTAGTCTAGGATATCTCCAATCACTCTGCTCTCAGCTTGCAACAGGGCCCATTGTTCTTGTTCTGGTGACTGCTTCTTGGCCTGTTGGGAAGAACAATGTACCTGGGTTTTGTTGTTGATAGCATCAGGATCTGCAAAGCGGTTGTAGAATGCAGGCATCTCTACTTCCTCTTTGTGGTTGTCATCATCAGGATTCTCCGGGTCTTCTCCTGTAGGCAGGTGGGACAAGGCATCCGCATTGATGTTGGACTTGCCTGTTCTGTATTTGACCACGAAGTTGTAATTTGCTAATCGTGAAGCCCATCTCTGTTCTAAGGCTCCCAGCCTTGCGGTGTTCAGGTGTGCTAGCGGGTTGTTATCTGTGAAGACAGTGAAGGAAGAAGCGGCAAGGTAGTCCTTAAACTTCTCTGTGACGGCCCAGACCAATGCAAGGAACTCCAGCTTGAAGGAACTATAGTTCTGATCGTTTCTTTCAGCTCCTTTGAGTGCTCTACTTGCATAGGCGATCACTCTTTCTTTGTCTCCTTGTTGTTGGGCCAGCACTGCACCAAGTCCTTGGTTGCTTGCATCTGTGTAAAGATGGAAGGGCAGGCTGTAATCTGGGTAGCCCAGAATGGGTGGTTCAGTCAATAATCTTTTCAGTAACTGGAAGGCAATTTCTTGTTCTTCTTTCCAGTTAATGGGAATTCTCCTCTTCAAGTGTTCTTTAGGGTGCCCCCTCAAGAGTTCTTGTAGCGGTTCAGCGATGCGGGCAAAATGAGGAATGAATCTCCGGTAGTACCCGGCAAATCCGAGAAAGCTTCTTACTTCCTTAACAGTGGTAGGTGTAGGCCAATTGTGGACAGCAGCTATCTTCTCAGGATCTGGCTTTATGCCTTCTGCGCTCACTATATGTCCCAAGTACTGGACTTGAGGTTGGAGGAGGTGACACTTGGAGGGTTTGATTTTTAAGCCATTTTTGGTTAGGACCTGGAACACTTCAGCTAGATGCTTGAGATGATCTTCATAGGACTTGGAGTAGACTATGACGTCATCCAGGTATAGGAGCACAGTCTCAAAGTTCCTGTGACCTAGGCATCTTTCCATCAGCCTTTGGAATGTTCCAGGAGCATTGCACAGTCCGAAGGGCATGCAATTGAACTCTAATAAGCCCATTGGGGTGGTGAAGGCTGTCTTCTCCCTATCAGCTGGAGACATTGGTACTTGCCAGTAACCACTTGTGAGATCCAGTGTAGAGAAGTAGGCAGCTGATCCCAGGGCTGTCAGAGATTCTTCAATCCTTGGAAGAGGATAGGCATCCTTGTGGGTAATGTTATTAATTTTTCTGTAATCCACACAGAAGCGAAGGTTGCCATCTTTCTTCCTGACAAGAACTAGTGGTGCAGCCCAGGGGCTGTGACTTTCTTGGATGACTTTAGCCTCTTTCATGTCGTGGACCATCTGCTTCACGTCTTGGTATAGGGCAGGTGGTATAGGCCTGTGTCTTTCCTTAATGGGAGGATGAGTACCAGTGGGAATAGTGTGCTCAATGTCTTTTGCTCTCCCATTGTCCAGAGGATGCTTACTGAAGGCTTCATGGCTATCCTGAGCCACTTCAAGTACTCCTTGGATCTGGTAGGCAGGTGTTGTTGCAGTTCCCACATGGATTTCTCCCCACCAGGGTGTTACTGGTGCTTCTTCTGACGTCTTTAGTTGCTGTGCAGCCTGTTTAGCGGTGACAGTTGGAATGTCCACCAGGTCTTACACACTGAGTTTTGACAGCTGTGCTACAGGGTAGTACTTCCTCAGGGTTACTGAATGGTCTCCTAAGTTGAGAAGACGGATGGGTACTTTCCCTTCGACCACAGTCACTAAACTTCGGGCAGCCATAACCATTGGATGTTCATCTAGTGGTATTGGTTCCACTAGGGCTTGGTAGTCAAGTCCTTGTAGGCCTGAACGGGCCCGACACCATAGCAGTGTTTCTGTGCCAGGTTTTAGGGTTACTGGATGGTGGTCCTTGATGCAAGCTCTGCAGATCTCTCCTCTGGCGTTGGTGAATCGCTGTTGGGCAGCCAGTACACGGATGGTCTTGTGTATTACCTTCTGGGCAGCCTGGGAAGCCTTGGGGACGGATTGTCGTAGGGCCTCTAGCATTTCTCCATAGCAGTGCTTTAGGATGTTCATTCCAAGAATTACTGTGGGTTGTCCTTGATCTTTAACTTTGATCACGAGGACTCCTTGCTGAGGTAAGTGCACTCCTCCCACTTGGACAGTAGGCTCCCAGTACCCGTGCAGAGGTAGGGACTGGCCGTTGGTAGCGATGACGTCTAACCAGGCTTCTGGAGGTTGCCTCAGGATCTCGCCACTCCAGTGTTGTTCAAAGGCGGCCTGCTGGATGGTTGTCACTTGGGATCCCGTATCCAGGAGGGCAGCAAATGGTACTCCATTGATGCGGATGGTAACTTCTGGACGAGGTCCGACAAACCGTGGCAGCCATTTTGGATCTTTGGGACCTATTATTTCTCCTCCCGAGGAATGGTCCTCTGCCTCGGGAGACGTCCGTTTAACGCCCAGCATTGACGTTCTTGGTGACCTATCTTATGGCAGTGTCTGCAGGCAGGTCTCCCATGTTCATCAAAGCGATCTGTCGACGTTTTGTTGGGACTATTGCGGTAGCCCTTGCTAGGACTATTTGGATAACTGTCTCTAGATGTTGGCAGCTCACATTTTACTGGAGAGCTGGCTTCTAGATTCTCCAGTCGTTGGCAGACTTGCTCCAGGCTTTTGGCAATGAGTTTCAGTTGATCTTGGTACTGATCTCCTCCAGCTGTGATTTGAGCCTGTGTAGCCTGGTAGGTGATGGGCTTGCAAGGTGTTGGATGTGGTGCTACTGGGGCAGGTTCCTCTTCTGCCTCTTTAAGAGGGGTGGTAGCCCTGACTGTTCTTCTTCTGGGCCTTCTTTCTAGTACCTCTATGGCCAGTTCTTTAAACTCATGGAAGGTGCTGTCAGGGTTCTGGACGGACATCATTTGTAGTTGATGACTCATGGAATCTGAGGCGACTCCTTCAATGAACTGCTCCCTCAGGATTCTGTCTGCTTTTTCAGCCTCATGGGGGTCGGCTTGCATCATGGCCCTCATGGTCTCCTGTAAGGAAAGAGCAAAATTTCGGAGTGTCTCACCTGGTTGCTGAACTCTGTCCATGAACCTCATCCTGAGCTCAGAGATGGATTTGGGCTCAAAGGTGGTACGTAGCTGGACCAGGATCTGATCCACAGCCTTCTTTTGGATACGTGGCCAGGACTCCACTTCTTTTAGGGCCACATCTTGTAGTTGTCCCATTAAGATCTCTACCTTCTGTTCTTCTGGAATGGGGTAGAGGCGGAACATGGCAAGCATTTTTTTTCTAAAGTCTTTTAAGGTGTGTGGTTCACCTTTGTAGTGGGGCAGCCATGGGGCCCCTGCATAGTAGGGCATGGATAGCGGCATGATGCAGGGTGCTGCAGCAGGTGTTGTTCTTTCTGTCATGGCCGGTGTAGTGACCGTGCTGAGACCGGGCTCTTCCGTGTCACTTGAGTCCGACATTGTTACTGTCCCTTTAAATTTTTCCAATGTCTATTATTGGCGCTCCCGGACTTTTAATTGAGTCGGGGGTCTTGTTAAAGGTGCTCCCGGACTTTTTATTGGGTCCGGAGTGATGTCCAGGATGCTCCCGGGCTTTTTATTGGGCACCAGTGGTGGTACAGCAGGGGTTAACTTGATGGCCAATTGAATCGGGACTCACCGATGGTATGCTGTTGCTTCCCTCTGGGCTGTACTTTGTTACCGGGCTGTTCCGTTGCTCTCCTGTGATGTTTTTGGGAGAGTTGCTGGTTGCAGGGGATCCGCGGTGGAGGTGCCGTGCAGAGGCTTCACTCATCCAAGATCGCGGCGCCTAGCAGTTTTCGGCCGTTCCCTCTTGCCTGTGCTGGATATTGTGAGTTCCTATAATCATCCAGATGGTGGCGCTAGACTGGCGCCGCAGGTTAACCTGTCTGGAGCGGGTAAATGGAACTGTGACGCAGCAGTTTGTGAGGTAAAATGGCGGATTAACCCCTTTTGGGCTGGAACTGCCGGGAAACAGTGATTTTAACCCCTTTTGGGGCTGAAATAGTCTCTTGCAGCTGCGGTTGCAGCTTTGTACGGTGGGGACCAGGGCTTTGGGACAAAGTCTCTCTGGTTTGGGGCCCACATGAGATTTAAACGTATCCTGTTCGTGACGCCAAAGTTTATATGCAGCAACCACGAGGAAGAGCTTCCCAGGAGGATGGGAGCAGTAGTGAAGTGCACGGTGTATGGCCTGAGGTATCTGTAGGAATCTCTACCTCTCCTCCCTCGCTCCTTCTCGGGCTGGCACAGTGACAGGGGGGCTGCACTATGGATGATGGTGGTGATAGTCTTTTCCCCCGTAGCAACTCCCGTGATGGTGGTAGTAGTATGTGTGCGCCTGGCAAGGTGGTATGTGGGGTGCCCTTGATGTTATGCAGTGCAGGGACCAGACGACACAGGGGATTTGAATAACTCACGTTTACTGAAGAACTTTATACAGTCTTCCAAAATGGAGGCACGTTATCTTCTGTCCACTTCAACAGTTGAGGGGAAGAAGGGACCAGTGGGTGACCAATGAGGGTTTCAATTGTCCAGCTATATCTAGAAATCTGAGGAAAAGAAAAAACAAAAACCTGGTAAAAAAGGCACTCGGCTCAATAAAGTCGCAATTTAATTATCAAAAGTTTATTAATATATATGTAAAATTATGCAATCTTGCACAAAAACCTACAAACAGACATCACAAACCCGGCCGGGTAATGAATGGCAAATAAATCAGTTTTAAGAAAAATTCTCATTTAGCATGGCCATATAACAAATAGTATCAAGTAATAAGTTACTTCAATACAGGCCACACAAGTGGATAAATCAGATACAATGTAGTGAGTGGAGGCAACGTACTAACCAAGGTCATAACATCCATGGATATAAGCGATCCTGCTGATCAGATAGCAGTATACAGATGGGCTTACTAGCAAAGATATCCATGCAATGAACCCATAGAGGACATGAATATATGCAAGAGTATATACTTATCAGTAGGTAGTATATGTGGAAGTCCATAGGGTTCTCTACAGATGAAAACGAACAGGTCACTCCATGAGAAGATAAAACTCTGGTGTCTCCTCAAAGCTCCAGTGTAAAGTAACTGCAGACAGCAGATAGAGATCTGTCCACTCCGTGCCGTTCCTCTGTAACCTCCCAGCACAGGGAAAGATAATCATGCAGCAGGTGTGTCGACACTCCAACATGCGAGAGTCCACAGGACCGAATCCCCTCCTGGGACAAGCAAAAGCAGGGAGTGGCAAGTCAGAGCCGTATCCTCCACAGCAGGGCAAGTGCTAGCAATGCGTTTCCCAGCTTTGACAGCTTGTATTGCCAGTAAGGTTCACACTTAGGTGAAATATCCTTGTGTCCTTGTATCCAGCTCAAAGGAGTCTTAACTCCAAATAGGAGGGCAGGAGTGCAGGAGTGCGCAGCTTCCCAGCTTTCCGTCCATTCATCATGTGCTACGTCCAAGTCTCATGCATAGTATCCATGTGGGTTAGTTACCTCCAAGTTGCCATTCACCGGTATGTGACGTCACAGAATTGCCAACATGTTTCGTCACAGACGTGACTTCCTCAGGTCTGGTTGGCACCGTATATAGATATATATATTTACATATACTGAGCTCTTTAGTCCAGAGATCATTGTTCTTTTTGTTTATATATTATATCTAGAAATCATTCACTTTTCCAGCAGCGTGTGTAATAAATGAACTCACTTTTCTCAGTGATGAGGGTTGTAGTTGAGTGACTTGATAGACACTTCTTATATTAATTGTGGCGTGCGGCAGAACCGGTAACAGCGCCAGCAGGAGTTCTGAGGCCCAATATTATATAGACTTCTCCTCAGAAACAGACAGACAGCTTTTCAGCTAAATAATACTTGCTGTGGTGATGATAGAGATGATATGCTGGTTACAATCTCCTTACTGTTCCTCCTCTTGCATTGGGCTGCAGGTGCTGAGACCTGTTGCCAGTTGAAAGGATTGTATTAATCTGCTGTGTCAGAGCAGCTAGCAGACATGTCTGTCTCCTCACAGACACGACCCGACTCCTCTGTGTAGACTGTGAGACTGAGTCAGAGTGAGGCTCTAGGGCTGTAGCCAGGCTCCACCCCCTTTTCAAACAATGCTAGATGTACAATGCACCCTCTAGTGGCTCCCCACTGATACCTTCATCCTTCTCTTCAGCTGGTGAACAGCACACTGTGTGAAAAATAATAAAGACATGTAAAACACATACAATGCATGACTTACAAATAACAGGGAACCAGAAGGGTATCTTCTGGGAAGCTGCAATACTAGGTTTCTGTAAAGCAAAGTGTCTGATGAGAGTAAGCTTTCTAATAAAACGGTTGAGGTCCATAAATAAATCAAAATCATTAGATAAAGATGTGGGGCAGAAGGACAGTCCTTTGTTGAGCAAATTTGTCTCATGGGTGTTTAGCGTGTAGGATGACAAATTAAATATTTTTATTGTTTTATTCGGTTTTTCTTTGAGTTCAATCTCGGACATTGGCTTATTGCGTTTCCTGCCTCCTCTCCGTCCTCTATGTCTGTATTTAGTTTTCTTTTTATGGAGATTTTCTGTATTTTCGGAAAAAAACGGGTGATGGTTTGTGCTTTGGGGCTCATTATATATGGTAGGAGAATGTCGTTGCTGGAAACTGTGGGGGTTAATGGGGGTCTGGTAAGTTCTGAGGGAAGGCCCAAAAAAGAGGTTGCTGCATAGGTGATGTCAAGTAAGGATGTTGCTAAATCAATATTGGAGGGGTTGTCTATGATAGGTAGAGATGTGGAAAAGCTCCTACGAGGGCTTGTATGTGTGCCAGGAGGGGAGGACTGGGGGGTGCTGTGCACTGATAGTTGGAGTAAGGAAATCAAGCTATCTTCCATGGAATCGTTATGTGAGGAGGAGGGGGAGTCAGGAATAGTCAGGACTTCCATTGGTTCAGGTATTGAAAATAACTTGGAGAGGTGATAATCCAAATCAGATGCCCTAAAGGCATTCAGAGGTATTTCAGTAATTAGTCCCTTGCTAGGTAAGGGACCGGATTGTGTGGAATTGCAATCCAGGTCTGAGTGGTGGGAAAGGGGTTTAGTTGTCACTAAGGGAATAAGTATGGGATGTTTCTCAGCAAGAATAGTATTAGGTATTGTAAAGAATAAGATCTTCATATTAAATTACATTCCAGTTTTAAAATATGCTACATATTCCAATCAAAATCAGGACCGAACCAAGTTGCGAACCACGCTAAATTTAGTTATCTAATGTTTTATCCGTGCTGTCACAAAAGAATATCTATGTCTGATACTGTATCTATGTGCATCTCGTATTTAAATAATACATGTTTTTTAAGCAGTTTTTAATTTGTTCAATATCTTACCTACGGCAAGCATAGATCTATCCATTCCCTCCCTCGCTCTGATCCCCGCTTGGTTGTCCTGGTAACGAAGCCGCGTCCCGGCTTCGTTCATTCCAACCCAGCTACATTCTTCATTTTTTCTTTTATTTTATTCTTCATTTTTTCTTTTCATTCTTTCAATTGTATCTCAGTCTACTAGTAAATATTTGGCTTGTTTGTTAAAATACATTACGCATTCATAGCCCTGCGATGGGAACAGTGTGTAAAAAAGCCGGGAGTGACGTCACGATCGCACCTTGACCCCGTCAGATTTGGCGTTTTTTTTTCACTTATGTTAATTTGAACCTATATGCTATATAAGTTGTGTCCTTTCTGATATGTACATGGCCTGATGAAGACGATTGTTCATCGTCGAAACGCGTAGCCACTCACAATAAATTGAACTTATCAATAATACCTCGGGACTTCGTTTCACATCATTCTCACCACACAGCAGCGCCTTTGAAAAGATCCACTTTTTTACCTGCACTTGTTTCTGAAGGAGAAGAAGCACCACAAAATTTGTAAGGCAATTTCTCCCGAGTAAAAAAATACCCCACATGTGGTAATAACCGGCTGTTTGGACACACTGCAGGGCTTAGAAGGGAAAGAGCGCTATTTGGCTTTTGGAGATCACATTTAGCAGGAATGTTTTGCAGAGGCCATGTCACATTTGCAAAGCTCCTGAGGGGACAAAACAATGAAAACGCCCAAAAAGTGACTCCATTTAGGAAACTACACCTCTTGAGGAATTCATCTAGGGGTGTAGTGAGCATTTTGACCCCACAGATGTTTCATAGAATTTATTAGAATTGGGCAGTGAAAATAAAAACAATCCTTTTTCTTCAATAAGACGTAGCTTTAGCGAAAAATTTTCATTTTCCCAACAAATAAAGGAAAAAAAGAACACAACATTTGTAAAGAAATTTCTCCCGAGTATGGCAATACCCCATATGTGGTCATAAACTGCTGTTTGGGCACACGGCAGGGCTCAGAAGGGAAGGAGCGCCATTTGGAGTGTAAATGTTGCTGGATTGGTTTCTGGGTGCCTGTGGGCCCAAAACAGCGGAAACCCCCCGGAAGTGACCCAATTTTGGAAACTACACCCCTCAATGCATTTACCTGTAGTAAGCATTTTAACCCTGCAGGTGTTTTGTAGAATTTAGTGTGCACTCGATGTTGCAGAGTGAAAATGGGAGTTTTTCCATAGATATGCCAATATGTGGTGCCCAGCTTGTGCCACCATAACAAGACAGCTCTCTAATTATTGTGCAGTGTTTCCCGGTTTTAGAAACACCCTACATGGGGCCCTAATCTTTTGCCCTGACATTCGACCAGGCTCAGGAGTGAAAGCGTACCATGTAAAATTGAGGCCTAATTTGTCGATTTACAAAGTATTGGTTCACAACTGCAGAGGCTCAGATGTGGAATAATAAAAAGAAACCCCTGAAAAATGACCCCATTTGGAAACTACACCCCTCAAGGCATTTATTAAGGGGTGTAGTGAGCATTTTCACCCCACAGGTCTTTTCCATAAATGATTGCACTGCGGATGGTGCAAATTAAAAATGTATATTTTTCCCTAGATATGCCATTTCAGTGACAAATATGTCATGCCCAGCTTATGCCACTGGAGACACACACCCGAAAAATTGTTAAAAGGATTCTACCGGGTATTACAATGCCATATATGTGGAAGTAAACTGCTGTTTGGGCACATTGTAGGGTTCAGAGTGCAGGGAGCGCCATTTGGCTTTTTGAGAGCGGATTTTGCTTGGTAGTAGATTTGTTTGATTATTGCTGGTGTTTCCATTTATAATGTGGGGGTACATGTAAGCTGGGCAGAGTACATCAGGGACATAGTCAGGTGGCATAATAATGGGGTAAAAAAGCAATAAAATGATCCATAGATGTGTGTTACGCTGTGAAGCAATCCTTTCCGCACTGATATATGGCGTCCTTTCTTATCCCCCTTTTGGTCCACACTCCGCACCTTTGCAGTTTGGGGAATTTTGCTGTGAAGTGTTGTCCTGGTATAATACGGGCACCCTCGCTTCCAGTAAGCCCAGCGTAATGTAGGCACAGCCGTAATGAAGGAAGCGCATGACTAGGTGTTTGGGAGTTCTAGGCTATTATGTTCTAGGTATTATGTTTTAGGCTATATTTATAGGGATTGGAGGGTTATGTGAAAGGGGCATGGGGAAAAAATGTATCTATATGTGGTGGGTGGAGAATAAAGTATATAAGTCCATGCGGGGAAGAGGCAGCCCTCTTTCCCGCTGGACAACAGGAGAAAGTTTTGTCCTGTTATTATAGTTAAAAGACAAATATACAGATAAATATTTTCTACTTACCTGATGGAAGCGGCGATGGAGTCAACGATGGCCAGGATCCGGGATGCAGCGATGCAGCACGGCGTGGGATGGCTGGATGCGCTGATTGCCGGGGCTCTCCCTCCGGTTCCAGCGGCTGGAGAGGAGAGTGAGGGACGCAGCAGCGGGCGTTCCGGGCCTCAGGAGAGGCCTTCTTCTGCAGAGGCACCTCGGTCTGGTCGGCGCCGAGGGAGCCCCTCCAGGGACCCTCCTCCTCCTGCTGGTCTGGAGCTACACCCTGGCGACGGTCCGCGGAGGTCTGGGAGGAATCCCATCAGGCGGGCCAGATCGGAGGTGACAGGAGGGGGGGGGCCGCGGCGGCCATCTTCCTCCCTCCTGTCTCAAACAACGACACCGGAAGTGGAGGCGGGACCGGATGCGCGCGCAAGACCGGATGCGCGCACAAGGCCGGATGTGCGTGCGGGACCGGATGCGCGCGCATCACAGGAAGTGACGGCTTTCTCCGGCGCCGATGCTCCAGGTGCCGGAAGAGCTCTGCACACAGATCTCCGGACTGCAAGACCGACACGTAGGAAGAGGCGAGCGGCCTCTGGATGGGGAGCGAGATCGCCTCCTGCAGGAGCAGGGAGGCGTGTGACAGCGACAGCGACCGGAAGGACCCGGGCAGCTTCGGTGAGTGACGCCGGCCCCCATCCGGACGAGGGGGGGCAGCGGTCTGCAAGACAAGCGGCGACAAGAAGATTTGTGTTTGACAGCCCTGCAGAAGGACTGGATCGGCAGGGCTGTCAGGCTGAAGTCGCGCCACCAGCGGGTGGCAGGATCGTGGCTGGATATGTCGCGCCACCAGCGGGTGGCAGGATCGTGGACGGGCCGCGTTCCGCTGGGCCTAGAGCTTCCTCAACAAGAAGTGTGCGGAGCTACGGGGAGCGTGGGGTGCAGGAGCACCACTCCCCAGGATCGCCACGACCGACGCCTGGATTATCTGGAGTGATGGACGCGTCCGCTGGGAGGTCACCTCAGGGACGTACGGGTGAGTTTACCACGGATGTGGTGCCGGGGATGTGTGGGGGGGATGTGGGGGGAATGTTGTCAATGTCACAGATGCAATTGTTGTTTAGAGGGATGCAGGAGTATTTTATGAGAACTGTGCCAGGCGTAGAGCAGTCGCCAGCGAGGGTATGGGGCGCTGCTAGTGAGGCGTCTGCTAGTGCGGCAGGGAGTGCAGTTGCTAACTAGGCGATTTCTGGTGCGGCTGCGGCAGGGATTGCGGGTGTTAGTGACGTAGCGCCGGTTGTGGGTGCCGTAGTGGCGGTGGAAAAAGCGGTGGATGCGGCGGATAGTACAGTTAAGAAAGTGGTGGAGGATGTGCGTTTGGCGGATGCGGCAAAAGGTGAGGTTTATGTGTGCTTTGAGGGCCCGCTGGGGGCGCATTTGAAGGTGGAAATTAGGGAAAAGATCTGGAAAGATGAATATGTGGAGATTTTTTCTTTGCTGCCATTAGAAAAGTTTAATTTGGACCGGTGGAAACCGGATGAAAGTAAGAAGGAGGAGGAGGAGCGGCGGCGGTATCGCTTGATTCCTCGGACTTTTGCGAATTGGCTGCAGGCCTTCGCTATATTGGCTAGTGTGGTGGGTGAGAAGGCGCCGGAGAACTGTTCGGCGTTATTTTGTTATATGGATTCGGTAGGGGAGGCGTATCGTGTATACGGCGGTAACGCTTGGTTGCGGTATGACGAACAGTTTCGTCAACGGAAGTCGGTGCGCCCGTCATTGCGATGGGACCACAAAGATATCAGTTTGTGGATGCGGCTGATGTCTGCGCCAAAACAGGGGCAGCAGCCCTTTCGGGATACGGCCGGCGGTCAGGGGTCAGCAGCGGGTCGGTCAGGATCCTCAGGAAAGGGGTGTTGCTGGCAGTACAACGAGGGGCATTGCAAGTTCGGCCCAGACTGTAGATATAAGCACGAGTGCTCCGGTTGCGGAGGCGCCCATGGTTTGTCCAGATGCTTCAAGAAGCATTAGGGCAGGCAGGGAGATGCTGAGCAGAAGAGGGGCGACGCCGGTGAGGGTGGAAAGGATGCTCCCGTTTTTAAGGGGCTATCCAAATAAGAAAGTGGCGGAGTTGTTGTGGTTAGGTTTTTCAGTAGGTTTTCGGATTCCTTGTACGTCAGCTGGACGTGATGGGGTAGTCCGTAATTTGTCGTCTGCTTTGGCGCGGCCTGATCTGGTTACGGATAAGCTGCTGAAGGAGGTGGCGTTGGGCCGCATGGCGGGGCCGTTTTCCTCCCCGCCTGTTCAGAATTTGCGTGTTTCCCCGTTAGGTTTGGTTCCAAAAAAGGAAGCGAATAAATTCCGCCATTATTCATCACTTGTCTTATCCGGAAGGCGAGTCGGTGAATGACGGCATTGATCCGGCATTGTGCGCGGTCAGTTACACTAACTTTGATGCGGCGGTTGTTTGGGTTCGCAAGTACGGGAAGGGCTCTCTGTTAGCGAAAACTGACATTGAGGCCGCTTTTCGTTTATTGCCGGTGCATCCGGATAGTTTTTGTTTGCTGGGATGTTATTGGCAGGAGGAATATTTTGTAGATTGTTGCCTCCCGATGGGCTGCTCCATTTCATGCGCTTATTTTGAGATGTTTAGCACGTTTTTGGAGGGGGTTGTCCGTCGGGAGGCGCAGGTGCAATCTGCCCTGCATTATCTGGATGATTTCCTGTTTATCGGTCCGCCGGGTACCTATGTGTGTGCAGGATTGCTACACACTATGGAGAGAGTGGCAATGGATTTTGGGGTACCTTTGGCGCCTGAAAAAACTGAGGGACCCACGACGGTCATTAAGTTTTTGGGAATCATGATTGATTCAGATAATATGGAGTGTCGCTTGCCTGATGATAAGTTGCTGGAGATGAGAGGGTTGGTGGCGAGTGCGCTGCGCAGGAAGAAAATACAGTTGCGGGACTTACAATCCTTGTTGGGGCATTTGAATTTTGCTTGTAGGATTATGCCCATGGGGCGGGTGTTTTGCAGGCGATTGGCGAGTGCTACCGCAGGGGTGCATTCCTCTCATCATTTCATTAGGTTGTCGGCGGAGTTGAAAGCTGATTTGTTGGTGTGGGGGGAGTTTTTGCAGACCTACAATGGGCGGTCGGTGCTCATGTATCAGCCGGTGTCTAGTGTGGACTTGGAGCTGTTTACTGATGCATCAGGTGCTTGTGGATTTGGGGCTTATTTCCAGGGGCAGTGGTGTGCAGGAGTTTGGCCTGATACATGGCATGAATGTGGTTTTGTCCGTAACTTGGCTCTGCTGGAATTGTTCCCGATTGTGGTGGCGGCGGAGTTGTGGGGGGATTGTCTGCGGGACCGGAGAGTGCGTTTCGTATGTGACAATCTGGGTGTGGTTCAGGCTGTTAATGCGCAGACGGCTAATTCTCCGCCAGTCGTGCGACTATTGCGACATTTAGTTTTGAGAGGTCTGATGTTGAATGCGCATTTTATCGCAGTGCATATTCCTGGGGTGCTGAATTCTGTGGCTGATTCCCTTTCTCGTCAACAGTGGGACAGGTTTCGTCTGCTGGCGCCGGGGGCAGAGTCTCATGGCCTGCCGTGTCCAGAGCATCTGTGGAAGGTGGTGTGACAATGGCGATGTCGCTTGTGGAAAGGTCGGTTAGTGCGGTAACGTGGCAGAGGTACAGTGCGGTGTGGCAGGTATGGGAGGCGTTGTTGGAAAATGCGCAGGCAGGTATTGCAGATCGGCAGGCGTGTTTGTTGTATTATATAGGAAAGGCGTACAGTGAAGGGGCGTCTGCAGCAACGGTTGCTCGGAGTTTGTCGGCCTTGGCTTTTTGGTTTAAGAAGAAAGGTGAGGAGGACGTGACTAAGTCCTTTCTGGTTCGGCAGGCAATGAAGGGTTTCAGGAGGGGTTCCGCAGTTAGGGATCTCAGGAAGCCGGTGTCATTTGAGCTGTTGGTAGCGATTTGTGATTTGTTGAGGGAGGTTTGTGTTTCAGCATTTGAAGTGCGGCTATTTACACTGGCCTTTTCTTTGGCTTTCTTTGGGGCGTTCCGGATATCGGAGTTGGTGTCGGCCAGTAAGAGTGTGGCAGGGGGTTTATTGTACGCTGATGTGGATTTGGATGGCTCCTGCCTTTCTTGTTTGCTTCGTAGATCTAAGACAGATCAGGAGGGGAGAGGTTTTGTGGTGCGCTTGTTGGTTCATGCAGACGGGCTGTCTCTGTCAAAATTCCAGTTTTCACAGGTGTTCAAAAAATGTATCCTGTTGTCTGGCAGAGGTGGAGCAGGTTTTAGCTCTCATTCCTTTAGAATTGGCACAGCTACGGAAGCAGCTCGGTGGGGTTTATCCCCGGCGATGGTTAAGAAGATCGGTAGGTGGGAGTCAGACCGATATAGGTTGTATGTGCGGCCTCACTTGCTTTGAGGCGGTGGTGATAAGATGTGCTGGAGGTGGATATGGAGTAGTTACGTTGTTGTTTTGTGTTGTTTTAGGTGCAGGTCCCTGCTTGATTTGGATCATGGGGCACTCCTACGTGCACTGGGGAGGTGTGCGTGCAGATGTTCGTCCGGCCGGACGACAGTTGGGCATGGATCACGCAGAGGTGCAGGTCAGATGGTTGGGCCTGCGGGGCATGCTGTGGTGTAGGCTGTTGCCAGAGGTACAATTTTATGCAGGTTTGGACAGGGCGCCGGATATCTTAGTGGTGCACCTTGGCGGCAATGATTTGGGCATTCGGTCGTCCAGGGATTTAGTGAGGGATGTGAAGATTGACCTTTTGCGGTTGTGGTCGGCGTTCCCAGGAGTGGTGATTGTATGGTCGGATATTGTGGCTAGCAAGGTGTGGCGGCAGGCACGTTCCGTACATAGCTTAAATAAAGCGCGAGCAAAGGTCAACAAGGTAGTTGGCAGGTTTGTGGCACGCAATGGCGGTGTTGTGGTGCAGCATAAGGAGTTGGAGGGTAGAGAGGTAGGTTTCCTCAGTGCGCATGGTGTTCACTTAAACGAGGTGGGTCTTGATATGTGGACCCTGGACATCAAGGAGGGCATGGAAAAAGCCCTGCAGTTGTGGAGGGACAATCATGTGTAAGGGGTCACACATGATTGTCGTGGCGGTAGGAGGAGGGGTCTTTGGAGGCACGTAATGGTAAGAAGGAGAAGCAACAATGGAGATTGTTGCAAGAGAACTCGGGGCGTTTAACCCGGGATAGTATTGGAGGGGCTGGGGAGTGGTTACCCAGCTCATATATATTCCTGATGGGCAGGGTCCCCAGGAAGGGAGAGAGAGGTCTTGGACATGGTTGGTGCCCTCGGGTCAGGTGCAGAACGGCTGTAGGGTAAGAGGTCCAGACCTAATAAGGAAACGATGGAGTTTAATGATTGAAGTGCCTTCAAGGATCCTTTATCTGGAGTTGGGAAATAGAGCAGGATGTTATCATGGAGTTATGATGTGTTTTATGGTTATGCTCTTTTTCAGAAAAAAGGTGTGTTTAATAAATGGCTGCTGTGGCCTTTACACCAAAATTCATGTGTGGTCTCTTATTGGGGTTTGGGGTGTAAGGTCGTAGATAGCGGAAGCATCAAACATACCTTAAGTCAAGTAAGCCCAGCGTAATGTAGGCGCAGCCGTAATGAAGGAAGCGCATGACTAGGTGTTTGGGAGTTCTAGGCTATTATGTTCTAGGTATTATGTTTTAGGCTATATTTATAGGGATTGGAGGGTTATGTGAAAGGGGCATGGGGAAAAAATGTATCTATATGTGGTGGGTGGAGAATAAAGTATATAAGTCCATGCGGGGAAGAGGCAGCCCTCTTTCCCGCTGGACAACAGGAGAAAGTTTTGTCCCGCCCGCCCTCCCAGTATTTTTCTCCTGTTTATGGGAATTTGTCGGTTGGGGTTTTGTTTTGTCACAGTAGCGATGGCGGTAGGAGGAGGGGTCTTTGGAGGCACGTAATGGTAAGAAGGAGAAGCAACAATGGAGATTGTTGCAAGAGAACTCGGGGCGTTTAACCCGGGATAGTATTGGAGGGGCTGGGGAGTGGTTACCCAGCTCATATATATTCCTGATGGGCAGGGTCCCCAGGAAGGGAGAGAGAGGTCTTGGACATGGTTGGTGCCCTCGGGTCAGGTGCAGAACGGCTGTAGGGTAAGAGGTCCAGACCTAATAAGGAAACGATGGAGTTTAATGATTGAAGTGCCTTCAAGGATCCTTTATCTGGAGTTGGGAAATAGAGCAGAATGTTATCATGGAGTTATGATGTGTTTTATGGTTATGCTCTTTTTCAGAAAAAAGGTGTGTGTTTAATAAATGGCTGCTGTGGCCTTTACACCAAAATTCATGTGTGGTCTCTTATTGGGGTTTGGGGTGTAAGGTCGTAGATAGCGGAAGCATCAAACATACCTTAAGTCAAGCAGATATGTTTGGGCCCTCCCCTTCCTGGTTCCCTAATTTTAGATCCTGATAAATCGCCTCTTGAAACAGAAGAAATGTTCCCCTCGGGCACAACTGCATATTTTTTCTTTCCTGACTTATTGGAGCCATAACTAATTTTATTTTTTCATAGACGTAGCGGTATGAGGGCTGGTTTTTTTCTGGATGAGCTGTAGTTATTATTGGTACCATTTTGGGGTGCATGCAACTTTTTGATCACCTCTTATCCTAGTTTTTGGGAGGCCAGGTAAACAAAAAAATACAATTCTGGCATAGTTTTTTTTTAGTTTTTTTTATACAGCGTTCACCAAGCATTATAAATTACATGTTAACTTTATTCTGCGGGTCCGTACGATTCCGGCGATACCTAATTTACAGAACTTTTTTATGTTTTACAACTTTTTGCACAATAAAATTACTTTTGTAAAAAGAATGTATTTTTTCTGTCGCCAAGTTGTGAGAACCATAACTTTTTTACTTTTTTTGTCGACGGAGCTGTATGAGGGCTTGTTTTTTGCGAGACGAGCTATAGTTTTTATAGGTACCATTTTTGGATACGTGCGACTTTTTGATCACTTTTTATTCCAATATTTGTAGGGCAAAGTGACCAAAAAACAGAAACTCTGGTAAAGTTTTTTACGTTTTTTTTTTACGTTGTTCATCGTGTGCAATAAATAATATAATATTTTGATACCTAAGGTCGTTACAGTCCCGGCGATACCAAATACATATGGTTTATTATTATTTTTCAATAAAAAAGGACTTGATAAGTGAAAAAGGGCGATTGTGTTTTATTTTATTACTTGAAACTTTTATTGTTTTCATACTTTTATTTTTTTCACTTTTTTTTTTACACTTTTTTATACACTTTTTCTCAAGTCCCACTAGGGGACTTGACGGTCCAACTGTCAGCTTTAGTTTTTTTCTAATACATTGCAATGTATTAGATCTGTCAGTTATTCACTGACAGCAAGCCTAATCAGCTTCCGTAATGGCTAGCAGGAGGCCATTGTGTCTCCTGTTGCCATAGCAGCAATCGCAAGTCCTGATTGGCTGTCAGGGCTGGCGATCTGCTAGCAACCGCTAAGATGCAGAAATCGCTTTCGATTGCTGCATCAAAGGGGTTACTGGCAGGGATCGGATCCTACCATTTCATGTGGATGTCAGCTGTAATATACAGCTGACCTCCACCGCTGATGACGCTGGATCAGCTCCTGAGTCGGCGCCATCTTGCCGGCGGCTACGGAAGCCGATCAGGCTCCGCCGCTGGGCGGATCTTGACCGGCTTCCGTGCTAAGCAGACTGGGAGGCCAGTATTAGGCCTCCGGTTGCTATTGCAGCCACCGGAATCCCGGCAATTTCATTGCTGTGGTTCCGATGAGCTGCAAACAGCTTAAATGTAGCGATCAGGTTTGAACGCTGCATTGAAGGGGTTAATGGTGGGGATCGAAGCTAATTTTGGTCCCCGCCATTACAGCCGGATGTCAGCTGTCAGATACAGCTGAGATCCGGCGATGATGACACCGACTCAGCTTCTGAGCCGGTGCCAAACATTTGGCGTAAGTATATGACATTTTGCGGGAAGCACTGGCTTTCCATGTCGTATATTTACGACAAATGTCGGGAAGGGGTTAAGCTTTCTATGCATTTAAACGTCTTTTCTCCTATCCATATGGGACTGTTAATCAGTGGATACAACAACTGGGGTAATACTATCATTTTAATTACGGCTATTCGATCTGACATAGAAAGGGGTGACCTATTCCATATCTTAATTTTTGGGTGAGAATTTTGTAGCGGTTGTCTATCCACGTAGGGTAGTCTCTTCAATCAACCCATCGGGTTGACCACCAGATCATGGGTGCAGGGGATTTAACAGGTGAGTAATGGCTGTTTTTTTCATTTCAAAACATTCCATGCAACTAGTTTCATTTCTCGGACATTCCTTTTAAGGAAATATTTATCGGGGCACAATGCACCATTTCTGGGCGCGGTATCCAATGTTTATCTGGACAGTCGCCTGGTTATTTTTCTGGACTTTGTATGCACTATTTACCTGGATACTGGGTAATAATTATGTGAGTTAGAAACAGGAGGACCTGCAATCTCATCAACATTGTCCTTTCCTCATAAAATGTTCTTCTTGAGACATCTGATGGATTACTCTGAAAATATGGCGTAGGTGCCAATCAAGCTCCAAAGGTTGACATCCTCAATGGCCTCCAGGATCTGAATTCTACCTTTTTCTTTCACTAACCCATTTCTCTAGGAGTCATATATAAAGGTTGGGTCTATGGAGCCCAGATGAGTTACATTAGCAACTTTGAAAGAGCAGCCTCAGAGACATTCAGCTCCAGGATGGTCTGTGCCAGATAAGTAATAGTTCAGAACGCACTAGACGATGTAGGTGCACGAATAGGGTCTCAACCCAATCGTAGTCAAAATAAGTATTTGACACACAAAGCTGAAGTTTAAAGAAGAAATCTTGATTTTTTTCAAGTGGTTGTAGATGACAGAGGCTTAGTGCGACGCTTCGGTCATTACATGACCTTCATCAGGCACTGTGCCATTCTGGTTGCTGGTACATCCAGTAGTTGGCGCTTCGTTCGGAATGGCGGCTGACCATATAGGACATATCCACGAGGCAGCACATCATGTCTGGTCAATTCCCCTACTACTCTGTACACTAACATCTTCAAAAGAGAAGAAGAGGAAGGTGCAGATGTGACGTTCAGGTTAGGTATTTGCAGTATTGAAGTTGTATTGTGCTCCCCTTGGAGCACTGTGCAAAGGCAATACTCCTTTATTGGCATGATGTGTAGATGGTTGGTACTCTATTTGGGTGTGCAGGCTTAGTTTGTTGTGTGCTCACTTGGCTAGGTCAGCATTAATGAGTGAAATGTATACAGTACCTTAGGAAAATACAGTGTGAGAAAAAGATGATAACAGGAGCGCTCCCTAGAGTAATACCTTGAAAAAAAATGTCAATTAGTCTTCTCACCTTTTAAACCTCTTGGTTGATAAGAACATCGACTGGATGCAGTTGTCTCTCTTTTTGTAGCTTCTTGTTCTTCTGACACGGAGTACAGTATGTCTCAGGCTGGGGGATTTCTTTGCTGGACTTTGTTGTATGGTGGTGTACGTTCGTCCTGATTATGACCTCTGTTTTTGTAGCAGGAAGATGTCTTTCTTGTTTGGATGTTACTCCACGGGTTACCCAGCCTACTCATTCTTCAATGAATCAGTGACCATGTCCACAATTGATTACACAGGTATAATATAGATTTTATGAAAGTTCTTTGGAATTAAAACAAATTATTTTTATGTATTTGTCTATCCATTTTTATTAGAAATACAATAAATACATTGAGGTATGTTTTTATTGACATGTGTTGCTATCAGCCAGACAGGAAAAAAATATGGATGGCCTTGGGAATCTGTAGGGGCAGCTGTTCTACAGGAAAGGGAGTGCAGAGACCCTACCAAACAGGACGAGGGGAGGAAGTCCATTGCCGGGCATCTGAAGAGACTTGCCATTAAACACCCAAAACCATTGTACTTCACCGCAGCGCTGCGAATCATGTACAAGGCTTCATTTCCAAAGACTTCTGGACAGTTGTCTTTTAATTGGATGGATCTTAACCCCTTCCCGACATTTGACGTACATGTACGTCATGGAAAGCATTGACTTCCCGCAAAATGCCGTACATGTACGTCAAACGTTTGGCACCGGCTCAGAAGCTGAGCCGGTGCCATCATCACCGGATCTCAGCTGTATCTTACTGCTGACATCCGGCTGTAACGGCGGGGACCGAAATTAGCTTCGATCCCCGCCATTAACCCCTTAAGTGCAGCGCTCAAACGCGATCGCTGCACTTAAGGTGTTTGCAGCTCATCGGAGCCCCAGCAATGAAATTGCCGGGGTTCCGGTGGCTGCAATGGCAACCGGAGGCCTAATACTGGCCTCCCGGTCTGCCTAGCACCGAAGCCGGTCAAGATCCGCCCGGCGGCGGAGCCTGATCGGCTTCCGTAGCTGCCGGCAAGATGGCGCCGGGTCAGGAGCTGATCCGGCGTCATCAGCGGTGGAGCTCAGCTGTACTGTACAGCTGACATCCACCTGTAACGGCAGGAACCGGAGCTAGCTCCGATCCCTGCCATTAACCCCTTCGATGCAGCAATCGAAAGCGATTGCTGCATCGTAGCGGTTACTAGCAGATCGCCAGCCCTGACAGGCAATCGGGACTGGCGACTGCTGTTATGGCAACAGGAGACACAATGGTCTCCTGCTCTGCCATTACGGAAGCCGATTTAGGCCCCGCCGGGAGGCGAAGCCTAAACGGCTTGCTGTCAGTGAATGACTGACAGATCTAATACATTGCACTACATAGGTAGTGCAATGTATTAGAAAAAAAAAAATCTGACCGTTGGACCTTCAAGTCCCCTAGTGGGACTTGAGAAAAAGTGTAAAAAAAGTATAAAAAAGTGTAAAAAAAAGTGCAAAAAATAAAAGTTTCAAGTAATCAAATAAAACACAACCCCCCTTTTACTCTTATCAAGTCCTTTATTATTGAAAAATAATAATAAACCATATGTATTTGGTATCGCCACGACCGGAGGTATCAAAATATTATATTATTTATTGCACGCGGTGAACAGCGTAAAAAAAAAACGTAAAAAACGTTACCAGAGTTTCTGTTTTTTGGTCACTTTGCCCTACAAATATTACAATAAAAAGTGATCAAAAAGTCGCACGTATCCAAAAATGGTACCTATAAAAACTATAGCTCGTCTCGCAAAAAACAAGCCCTCATACAGCTCCGTCGACAAAAAAAGTAAAAAAGTTATGGTTCTCACAACTTGGCGACAGAAAAATACATTCTTTTTACAAAAGTAATTTTATTGTGCAAAAAGTTGTAAAACATAAAAAAGTTCTATAAATTAGGTATCGCCGGAATCGTACTGACCCGATGAATAAAGTTAACATGTAATTTATAACGCATGGTGAACGCTGTATAAAAAAAACTAAAAAAGCTGTGCCAGAATTGCGTTTTTTTGTTTACCTGGCATCCCAAAAAATAGGATAAAAGGTGATCAAAAAGTCGCATGTACCCCAAAATGGTACCAATAATAACTACAGCTCGTCCCGCAACAAACCAGCCCTCATACCGCTACGTCTATGAAAAATAAAATTAGTTATGGCTCCAATAAGTCAGGAAATAAAAAAATATGCAGTTGTGCCCGAGGGGAACATTTCTTCTGTTTCAAGAGGCGATTTATCAAGGACCTAAAATTAGGGAACCAGGAAGGGGAGGGCCCAAACATATCCGCTGGAAGCGACGGTGCCCGTATTATACCAGGATAATACTTTCCCAGCAAAATTCCCCAAACTGCAAATATGCGGAGTGTGGACCAAAAGGGGGATAAGAAATGACACCATTTATCAGTGCGACACAGGCCTGTGCAGAAAGGATTGCTTCACAGCGTAACACACATCTATGGATCATTTTTATTTTTTTATACCACCTGACTATGCCCCTTAAATACTCCGCCCCGCTTACATGTACCCCCACATTATAAAACACCAGCAATACTCAAACAAATATAGTACCAAGCAAAATCCGCTCTCCAAAAGCCAAATGGTGCTTCCTCGGCCCTGAACCCTACAGCGTCCCCAAACAGCAGTTTCCTTCAACATATATGGCATCGTCATACCCGGGAGAACCCTTTTAGCAATTTTTGGGGTGTGTGTCTCCAGCGTCATAAGCTGGGCATGACATATTTGCCACTGAATGGCATATCTAGGGAAAAATATAAATTTTTAATTTGCACCATCCACAGCGCATTCATTTATGGAAAAGACCTGTGGGTTGAAAATGCTCACTACACCCCTTAATAAATGCCTTGAGGGGTGCAGATCCATAGTGGGGGTCACTTATCAGGGGTTTCTTTTTATTATTTCACATCTGAGCCTCTGCAGTTGTGAACCAATACTTTGTAAATCGCCAAATTAGGCCTCCACTCCGCATGGTACTCTTCACTTCTGAGCCCTGTCATATGTCCAGACAAAAGATTAGGGCCACATGTAGGGTGTTTCTAAAACCGGGAAACACCGCATAATAATTAGAGGGCTGTCTTGTTATGGTGGCACAAGCCGGGCACCACATATTGGCATATCTATGGAAAAAAATCCCATTTTCACTCTGCAACATTGAGCGCACACTAATTTCTACAAAACACCTGCAGGGTTAAAATGCTTACTACACCCCTTGGTAAATGCATTGAGGGGTGTAGTTTCCAAAATGGGGTCACTTCTGGGGGATTTCCACTGTTTTGGGCCCACAGGTGCCCAGAAACCAATCCAGCAACATCTGCACTCCAAATGGCGGTCCTTCCCATCTGAGCCCTGCGGTTTGCCCAAACAGCAGTTTATGACCACATATGGGGTATTGCCGTACTCGGGAGAAATAGCTTTACAAATGTTGGGTTCTTTTTTTCCTTTATTTGTTGAGAAAATGAAAAAATTTGCGCTAAAGCTACGTCTTATTGAAGAAAAAGGACTGTTTTTATTTTCACTGCCTAATTCTAATAAATTCTATGAAACATCTGTGGGGTCAAAATGCTCACTACACCGCTAGATGAATTCCTCAAGAGGTGTAGTTTCCTAAATGGAGTCACTTTTTGGGCGTTTTCATTGTTTTGTCCCCTCAGGAGCTTTGCAAATGTGACATGGCCTCTGCAAACCATTCCTGCTAAATGTGATCTCCAAAAGCCAAATAGCGCTCTTTCCCTTCTAAGCCCTGCCGTGTGTCCAAACAGCCGGTTATTACCACATGTGGGGTATTGTTTTACTCGGGAGAAATTTATTTACAAATTTTATGGTGCTTTTTCTCCTTTAGTCCTTGTGGAAATGAAAAAAAAAATTAGCTAAACCTACATTTTATTTGAAAAAAATGTAGATTTTCATTTTCACAGCCTACTTGCAAAAATTTCTGCAAAAAACCTGTGGGGTCAAAATGCTCACTATACCCCTAGATAATTTCCTCAAGGGGTATAGTTTCCAAAATGGGGTCACTTGTTTGGGGTTTCCACTGTTTCGTCCCCTCAGGGGCTTTGTAAATGTGACATGGCCTCCGCAAACCATTCCTGCTAAATGTGAACTCCAAAAGCCAAATAGCGCTCTTTCCCTTCTCAGCCACGCCGTGTCTCCAAACAACCGTTTATTACCACATGTGAGGTATTGTTTTACTCGGGAGAAATTGCTTTACAAATTTTGCGGTGCTTTTTCTCCTTTAGTCCTTGTGGAAATGAGAAAAAAATCGCTAAACCTACATTTTCTTTGAAGAAATGTTGATTTTAATTTTCACGGCCTACTTCCAATAATTTCTGTAAAAAACCTGTGCGGTCAAAATGCTCACTACACCCCTAGATAATTTCCTTGAGGTGTCTAGCTTCCCAGATGGGGTCACTTTTGGTTGATTTTGACTGTTTTGGCACCGCAAGAGCCCTTCAAACCTGACATGGTGCCTAAAATATATTCTAACAAAAATAAGGCCCCAAAATCCACTAGGTGCTCCTTTGATTCTGAGGCCGGTGCTTCAGTCCAGTAGCACGCTACGGCCACATGTGGGATATTTCCTAAAACTGCAGAAACTGGGCAACAAATATTGAGTTGCATTTCTCTGGTAAAACCTTCTGTTTTATAAAAAAAATTGTATTAAAAATGTATTTCTGCAGAAAAATATGAAATTTGTAAATTTCACCTCTACTTTGCTTTAATTCCTGTGAAATGTGTAAAGGGTTAAGACATTTTCTAAATGCTGTTTTGAATACTTTGAGGGGTGAAGTTTTTAAAATGGGGTGACTTTTTTGGGGTTTCTAATATATAAGGCCCTCAAAACCACTTCACAACTGAACTGGTCCCTGTAAAAATAGCCTTTTGAAATTTTCTTGAAAATGTGAGAAATTGCTGCTAAAGATCTAAGCCTTGTGATGTCATAGAAAAATAAAAGGATGTTCAAAAAACGATGCCAATCTAAAGTAGACATATGGGTGATGTTAATTAGCAACAATTTTGTGTGGTATAACTGCCTGTCTTACAAGCAGATACATTTAAATTGAGAAAAATGCTAATTTTTGCAATTTTTCGCTAATTTTTGGTGTTTTTCACAATTAAATACTGAACATATCAAGCAAATTTTGCCAGTATCATAAAGTCCAATGTGTCACGAGAAAATAATCTCAGAATCGCTTGGATAGGTGAAAACATTCCGGAGTTATTACCACATAAAGTGACACATGTCAGATTTGAAAAATGAGGCTCTGTCAGGAAGGTCAAAAGTGGCTAAAGAGGGAAGGGGTTAAAAACCCCTTCTGGACAGTGGGGGATGGGAAGGAGGAGGTGTGGACGGATGACGTTCCGGCATTCTTAGATGGACATTAGTGGTTCATATCTGCTGCCTCTTTAGCGTAGAGACCTTGATCTGGCACATCCCTTTCCATGGCTGACGTTCTCGACACCAGGGCTTCCTCCTGCTGATGTTGTACGGTACATTCCCTTCAGTTCTGAAACAAGAATAAATAAAATGTCCTAGTGAAGAGTTGCTCTCTTGAAGATATTCCCCGTGACCCACACCAAGACCCTTTGTCTGCCAGGTAGGTAGATAGTGCGTTCTATGTTCAACTAAGATACAAAATTCACAAGTAAATCTGCTCAACTAAGATGCGGTTAACACAAAGGTTTCAAAACGGGGACAGATAGGGCGCCAAGCGATGGTAGAATTTTATTTAAATACGCGTTTCTGGCACGACTGGTCCCTTTATCTGGTCTTAACCTGACAAAGGGACCAGTCAAGTTTAGTCCCGGACCTGTCCGGTCCAGAAATACAGTCAAAATAAAATGGGCTTTACTTTACTGTCCCCGTGTGAAGTATTTGTGTTACCCGCCGCTTACCAATTTTTAAAGGGGAACTCCAAGAAAAATTTGTCATGCAATCAAAGGCGCAGTGCCCACCCAAACTACATTGCAGGATTTTATTTAAAAAATTAGCTGTTATCTATTGGATTACTCCAATATGTAAAGGCCAATATCACTAACAGCTCCTGGCTCAGCCAGCAGAGGTGGGGTCCGGAGCCGAATGGGACCCAGAGCTGCTGAAGGAGCGGGAAGTACATAAAGGGGATTTGTCCGGGGTCTGAATACATTTTAGTGTTTGGTATTAAAGGGGTTTTCCAGGCTTTATAAAAATTGTAATTCAAACTGAAAATTGCACCATTTAGCAAATACCCACCTTCTAATTCTCTGCGGCTCCAGTGCCGGCGGTTCACAATCCGCTGCCGGCCTGTTTACATAGGCTGGACCAGTGATGTCCCGTATCGGCACATGATCACACTAGTCAATCACTGGCCACAGTGGTCACGTGCCATACTTACTTAGATCACTTCTGCAGGCGATACCCTCCCTCTATACTGTCCTTACTGCAAGGTTTTTATAGTGAGGACAGAATACAGGGAATATCTGGTACACAAAGCGTATTCTCACTAACCCCATGACAAGCCATGCCCAATGAACCACGTTCTGTCAAAGGTAGGCCCTGTCAAGTCCTGTCTCAATCCATCTGAAACCAAAGTGTCCCTAGAAAGAAATGCCAAATATTGTCAACTATGCTATATTAGTGTATAGTATGAAGAATCAGTGCAGTAGGGTCTATATACTACTATATACACAAAGCTGCCATGTGCCGAACATTGCAAAACACCCTTTTCATAAAAGAGCGTTAATTCCAGTCCTGCAGTCACCCTGATGACCTTATACTGTGCCAGTACTTGAGGTAGGTGTGCCCCTTTATATATTACTTGCAGCCAGAATTGGCACCGGGATTATCAGCTCATTGACAAATTCTTAAATGGAAAAAGCGCCATATCCCTATTAGGTCCCGCGGACATCATAGAGGTGGTCCTTGACTTCCAGTCCTGCAGTCACCATGAAGACTTTGTGCTGTCAGTGCAGGCAGAATAAAGCTGACATGGTGACCATGTAATGTTTTCTATGTACTACTACTCCCTGTACTGACTGATAGTAGAGAGAATGGACTAAGCTGAAGGATTCCCGACTCTTATCAATTATTTAAATAGGGAATATGCCCTGAATACTAACCCCAAATTTATATTCCATTCATAGTAGGGCAGATTTACTATTCAAATTGAGCCAGAATTATGGCGTACATGTTGTGCGCCATATTTATTAATCGTTTTAGACACATTTTGCGGCGTGCTTGACAAGGGGCGTGGCCTAGAATAAATGGGCGTGTCTTAAACTAAGCCAACCAAGAGGTGGTATAAGGAAGAGAAAAGTGTCTAACATGTCTAGTGAAATCTATCATACATCGTGCACCACTGTGATAAATTTGGCGCAGTTTCTGACTTCCTTGTATCAGTTTACACTGTGTAAAACTCAGATAGTTTTAGGCCCCATGCACACTAACTTATTTTTGCGGTCGCAATTCACCCGCAAATCTGCAGGTGAATTGCGGCCCCATTCATTTCAATGGGCCCATGCACACGACCTTGGTTTCCACGGTCCGTGCATTGCCCAGGAACCGGGACCGCAAAAACAACGGACATGTCTTATTACGGTCGTGTTTTGCGGTACAGGCTCATAGAAAATAATGCACGCGGTCATATGCACGGCCCGCGATTTGTGGGCGGCCGTGGGTGACACTCCGCGGACGTACGAGCCGTAAGTCACGGTCAATGCACCTCACTACGGTCGTGTGCATGAGGCCTTAGTAAATCTGCCCCATGGTAATACCAGTGACAGCCCGCTCTTTCCCGGTGGGGTACAGTCCTCCGCACATCTTCATCCACGTCTCATCTTGTCTGTGCCGGATACTTTTCTCCTTATACCTGAGAAGTAACAAAAATAACATCAGAAACTAAAAAAACACAAAGTATTTCTCCCCATTTCTAATAATAACATTTCCTGCAGGTGAATAATGGAAAATATAAAGATATAAATATATTCAGGCCTATGTGTCTGTCCAGGGGGTCAGTGAGGGTCCTGCCTGTTATATGTGGGGAGGTCTCGCTGCACAATAACGGGGGGGGGGGGGGAATGTCTGTACATCAATATATATTTGTCTCTAGGAGCCCCTACAAAGTCTCAGTGAGGGTCCTGCCTGCTATATGTGGGGAGGTCTCGCTGCACAATAACGGAGGGGAAAATGTCTGTACATCAATATATATTTGTCTCTAGGAGCCCCTACAAAGTCTCAGTGAGGGCCCTGTCTGTTATACGGGGGGAGGTCTCGCTGCACAATAACGGGGGGGAAAATGTCTGTACATCAATATATATTTGTCTCTAGGAGCCCCTACAAAGTCTCAGTGAGGGCCCTGTCTGTTATACGGGGGGAGGTCTCGCTGCACAATAACGGGGGGGAAAATGTCTGTACATCAATATATATTTGTCTCTAGGAGCCCCTACAAAGTCTCAGTGAGGGTCCTGCCTGTTATATGTGGGGAGGTCTCGCTGCACAATAACGGGGGGGAAAATGTCTGTACATCAATATATATTTGTCTCTAGGAGCCCCTACAAAGTCTCAGTGAGGGCCCTGTCTGTTATACGGGGGGAGCTTGTATACAGCGTTAGTAACACGCATGTCACTCCAGTATAGATATTTTGGGTGCGGGTTCTTCTCCCTCACTGTCCATAGTTTAATTAAACACCTTAAGAAAATGGATCATCACCAAGAAGTTTTATTTAAAGGGGTACTCCCATCTTACTATTTCTCTGGGACTCACACCGATGTGGAAAACGGAGGTCTCTCCCTGACCCTGTCCTGCTTTGTTCCCAGATCCCTGTCCCGTCTAATGGCTGCTGATTCCAGGTGGAGAATGACTTGGTAAAGGCCTCGCACGTCCCTCTCTCTATTCTGTTCTATGGAAGTTTCGGAAACAGCTGAGCGCTGTTGAACTATTTGCGTAACTCCCATAGTACAGAACGGAGAGAGCTGCGTGCATGCGCATAGGTGGATATCACATAAACGTCTGAGATGGAGAAAACCCTCTAAAGAGATTATGTAATTAAAGGGGTTGTACATAATTAGAAAAATAGAGCTGCTGTCTTCCAAAAACAGAGCCACACCTGTCCACAGGTGATGTGCGATGTGTGGACAGCTTAGCCCTATACATTTCAATACAGAAAAGCTGCAATACCACACACAGCCTCTGGACAGAGGTGGCGCAGAGCTTCCATTTGGGTCATAGAGAGGGTCTCCAGCGTGATACCCCCCTCTATGATATCTAAATACCCTTATAGGGCATTTCAGGTGTAACCAGAAGTTAAGGTGATACAAAAAAATATTCCATACATGAGATTTCCTTAATGGAGATATTGTAACAATAATTACTGAAAATATGTAATTGACTTTTTCCTCCATTGTAGGAATAGAACCCGAGAAGCCACGTTTTGGATTACGGAACAGTCGATCCTCCGGATGAAATGCTGTGTGGTTGGAGCGCAGTCCCAGGAGCGCTGGTGTTGTTGTGCTGATCCATGTTCTTCTTATCTGAGCTTGTATACAGAACACGCGATCCTTCTGGTCCGACCTACTAACATATATAAGCACAGCCTAAACACACACGTAATGATATATAATAACATAACATAACATTACTATGTATCAGCCCTGATACGTCAGTCTCATCATATTTCTGGGGTCCCCGCACACTGGATATACGTTACCTCCTGTGATGATGTCACTTCCTGTATTTCCTGTATGACATGGCTGCTCTTCCTCTTCCCGTTTCCCTTTCTGATGTATTTCCTCTTCCTGTGTGATAAGACGTGTGCTGTCGCCTCCTGCTGTGTATAACACGAGATGTAACATGTCTTATAAAACATGTCAATAATAATCGCAGAAAGCGAACAACATTTTGTTCATTTCCATTCACATCAATGGTTATTTGTTTGCAGCCGTTTTTCTGAGCCGTACTTGTCTGTTTTTAGAATCAACTACAGGGAGATTTGAGATGTGGTTTGAGAATTTCTTTCCTATGTAAACCCCACCGATAAGGACAGCTAAGAAGCCTCAGTTATCAGCGAGCGACCCCATAATTAGACTAAGCAGAGTGCCCCCATACAGTGCCAGCAGAGTATTGTCCCTTATACAGTGCCAGTATACTGCCCCCTCATAAACAACACTACCAGCAGAGACCCCTCAATAACCCATATTGCCAGCAAAGTGCCTCCAATAATTAGTGCCAGCAGACTGCCCCCAATAACCTCTACAAGCAGAGTTCCCCCTCACAAATAGTCCCAGCAGACGGCCCCCAATAACCTCTACAAGCAGAGTTCCCCCTCACAAATAGTCCCAGCAGACGGCCCCCAATAACCTCTACAAGCAGAGTTCCCCCTCACAAATAGTCCCAGCAGACGGCCCCCAATAACCTCTACAAGCAGAGTTCCCCCTCACAAATAGTCCCAGCAGACTGCCCCCAATAACCACTACAAGCAGAGTTCCCCTCACAAATAGTCCCAGCAGAGTGCCCCCAATAACCACTACAAGCAGAAATCCCCTCACAAATAGTCCCAGCAGAGTGCCCCCAATAACCTCTACAAGCAGAAATCCCCTCACAAATAGTCCCAGCAGACTGCCCCCAATAACCTCTACAAGCAGAGTTCCCCCTCACAAATAGTCCCAGCAGAGTGCCCCCAATAACCTCTACAAGCAGAGTTCCCCCTCACAAATAGTCCCAGCAGACGGCCCCCAATAACCACTACAAGCAGAGTTCCCCCTCACAAATAGTCCCAGCAGACGGCCCCCAATAACCTCTACAAGCAGAGTTCCCCCTCACAAATAGTCCCAGCAGACTGCCCCCAATAACCACTACAAGCAGAGTTCCCCCTCACAAATAGTCCCAGCAGACTGCCCCCAATAACCTCTACAAGCAGAGTTCCCCCTCACAAATAGTCCCAGCAGACTGCCCCCAATAACCACTACAAGCAGAGTTCCCCCTCACAAATAGTCCCAGCAGACTGCCCCCAATAACCTCTACAAGCAGAGTTCCCCCTCACAAATAGTCCCAGCAGACTGCCCCCAATAACCTCTACAAGCAGAGTTCCCCCTCACAAATAGTCCCAGCAGAGTGCCTTCCTTTATGCAGCTACATCATGTAAGATCTTCCCTAGTTTGGAAGTCTCCAGGACAATCTGGGAGAGAAGACAAGTGTGATGTAACCTGGTTGCAGCGTGTAAATGTAGCCTGAAACATCACGTGTAGCCCCTAAGTCTATGTTCACATGTTACATATTTATTGCAGATTTCCATGGTCAAATTGACACATGAAGTATGAATGTGAATAGGGTTCTAGAAAACTGCATAAACTTGCAGCAGTAACAATCTGCAGTAGATGTAATGCAAAGGATGCACAGCCAAATATGCTGCAAAATCCACATGTAATATATGGAGAAATATTAGGCCTAGTTCACACAGAGTTTTTTTGGAGCATTTTTTTACGTGGAAACCGCATTGAAAACCGCATCAAAAAACGTCCGAAAACTAATCTTATTGATTTCAATGGGATGCAGAGGCGTTTTTACCACGAGAAAAAAACACTCACAGGAAAAAGCAGCGTCAAGCCCTTTCTTCAAGCGTTTCCGTCTCTGACCTCCTATTGACATCAATGGGAGGCAAAGAAAACGGTTTTCGCAGCATTTTTGCATGCGGTGCTCAATGGCCGTGGTCGAAAAATGCGTCAAAAAAGCGGCAGAAGGAATTTTGAGGCAGATTTTTCCACCTGCAAAAAACTTGGTGTGTAAACAGGGACTTTGTGTCCACATGTGACTGCAAGGACCCATTATCCACTTTACCTGCCCAGGACCTTAACCATCCTTCTTTGAATTAACACACCAACACCTTCTTTATGGAAATGTGGAAGTGGCCACAGCTTTATTATTATTTACAACCATCGGCATGAAGACATATATATATTTATTTATTTCCTCTCCTCCTGAAATGCCGATGCTCCCTGTCTCCATCAGGCATGTAGGGTGCTACCTCCGTCTTCATCTGCCGTACTTTCCGCCAGCTGTGACATCTACGAAAAAACCAGAAAAACGCCAGAACAAGAATATAACCGTAGAAAAATTTAAAAAAAAAAAAAAAAAAAAAAAAAACAAAACCAAAACCACCAGGGGAGGGAGGGCGGGTGTTTCTTCCACTGCAGCTTGAAGGTAAGAGGGCTTCCTGCTCCAAACCTCTGCCTTATATCTTCTTAACCACGCCCCTCTTACCCCTTGTTGACCAATCCTGATCCTGGGCATTATTTTAAACCGTTCCATCCTTTCTTAACCCCTTGCAGTCCCTGACACTCTCCCTAGGCGCTTCAGTGTCTACAAGACTGCAAGGACCCATTATCCACTTTACCTGCCCAGGACCTTAACCATCCTTCTTTGAATTAACACACCAACACCTTCTTTATGCAAATGTGGAAGTGGCCACAGCTTTATTATTATTTACAACCATCGGCATGAAGACATATATATATTTATTTATTTCCTCTCCTCCTGAAATGCCGATGCTCCCTGTCTCCATCAGGCATGTAGGGTGCTACCTCCGTCTTCATCTGCCGTACTTTCCGCCAAGAAGGGGGAACTGAGAAACCTACTCAGTCCCCCGACCACCCCCACCAAGCAACGCCAGCCCTCTCTCGGCACCATCCAAGAGATCCAATAAAAAGATATCGAGCCCGATATCATTCAGATGCACTCCATCCGGTGCCAGCAGATCTGCATTATCCCCCTCCAGGGATTGGTGTCGCAACCCGATCCCCCCTATAGAGCGAATGAACCGCGACACCCGCACATTAATTAACCTGCGCACTCTCTCCAAAGCTGCCATATTCCTCGCTCCTCGCCACACCGTGCGCGCCACTATTTCGGACCAAACTATCACGCAACGGGCGAACAGATCCCGAAAACGCGCCAAATCAGTTCGTATAATTGACAATAACTCAGCCATTTTCACTTGGCCGATATCATTTCCACCCGCATGGATGATTAGGACAACAGGTCCGTACGTGTGCCTTGTAACTGCCACTACTTCTGGCAGTAACTGCACCCACCGTAATCCCCGGACACCTCTCCAATGGACGTCGGCCTGTGCAAGGCCCAAATTCGGACCTAATGGCCTTCGACCCGCTCGAACCGCTGCCCAATGCACATACGAATGCCCCAAGATCCACACTTGGGGGCGCCGCAACCCTAACAAAGAAATTAAGCTACATTCCGGTCAAATGAAAATTACAGGCAGGGTTAACATAACACTCCATATAACAGGAAGGAAAAACAGGGGGGGGGGGGAAAGGGGAGGGGGGGAAGGGGAGGGGGCGACCTTTCTTATGAAAACTTCCAGCTTACACCATCTTTAAAACCAGATCAGGTCGCACATATGACTTATAGCTATTAGAGCGCCATCTACCCAGACTCATGATAGCCGCTGAATCCAAGCCCAAGGCATCCGCCTCAGTTGCCGCACCTATCCTAAATGAATGTGTACCAAACTCGCCCGGCGGCAAACCTAGATACTTCAAGCCGGCCTTAAAAATCGCCTCAAATTGAAAACGCGACATCGCGGATCCATCCTGATGGATCAAGAATTGCGTCCCGGGCACTCGAACCAACACGAATTCCTGGACCCATTTTACCGGGCAATACTGCCCCCCAATCCTCCCAATCGACAGCCAAGCCCCCTTTCCTACCACATCAGTCTTTGACCTCCGCACACAGACCCTGAGAGAATCTCCCAACGTTACTACATCCGATCCGAGAAGACCACCGCTTGCACTTACTCTGTGCGGAACCAGCTCACTAACCCGCAAAGCGGCAAAGAAAGCCAACGAAAACGCCGCGCCGAACAAGGACACTTCATATTCATCCCGACACACAAAACATAAAACGGCTAGAAGCCGACCCAAAAGTGAAAAAGATACTGGCCGCCTCGTGTCCCTTGAACACGCCTCTTTTTTCCACCCTTTTAAAGACTGCCGAACTACAAATTATTTTGTAACATCTCTGCATCCCCACAATTTTAACATAAAGGCCACTCCTGCTAAAAACTTGCTCCCCGTGGCCGCACTACCCCCTTCCTGACGTATTTGTACCAAACTTGCTATCGTAACGTCCAGGTGACACCCCTCCTGTGATGGGAAGTCATTCCCCGCAATCTCCAACCACCGATCCCACGCTCTGCAATGACTCTTCCAAGTCGCCGGTACCACCGAACCCCTCAACAGTCTCATAAGTTGTCCTCGACCAGGGCCCATAAGTGAAGGGGGGGGGACACCCCTTCTGCCAAAGCTGCCGGGTGCAATTCCCGAAACCGGGACATCTGTGAACGAGACAAAGCATCAGCCATCACATTACTGACACCCGGAACATGTTTTGCACGAAACCACACATTCAAACGCAAACACTTCAAAACCAACCGTCTTAATAAAGCTAATACCGGCAACGAACTAGACGACAACCCGTTCACCGCATGCACCACCGCCATGTTGTCTGTCCAGAGTACAAAATTGCTCCAAAACCATCACTTCCGGCTGCATCCGTAAATAATTCCAAATCTACATTAGACAACTCAGCGTCCTGACACACCGACCTCCCGTTAAACGAACTCAAAAAAGAATGCCAGACAAACAAATCCTTCCTCATACAAGAGGTTACCCTGATAAAATGATTTGGCTTCGAGATACCTCTAGTGGCTAAAGACAAACGCCTAGAAAAAACACGACCCATTGGAATTATACGACAAGCAAACACCAGCAATCCCATTAACGACTGTAACTGTTTTAACGTCACTTTTTTCGACCCCATGACCTGGTCAACCTGCGTCACTAGCCTTGCCAATTTATCATCTGGCAACCGAAAATCATCCGCTCGCTATCTATTTCGATACCCAAAAATGACAAAACCGTTACAGGACCTTCCGTCTTATCCTCGGAAATAGGTACCCCGAAACGCGACATCACCTGTCGAAACACTCTCAGCAACGTGCTGCACAACCCAGAGCCCCCCGGGCCCACAAAAAGAAAATCATCCAGATAATGAATGACCGAGTCACAACCAGACTCCAAACGAACTACCCATTCTAAAAATGACGCAAACATCTCAAAGTAACTGCATGATATTGAACAACCCATGGGAAGGCACATATCCACGTAAAACCCTTTGTCTAAACAACAACCCAGCAGGTGAAAACACTCCGGATGAACCGGCAGCAAACGAAAGGCCGCTTCAATATCAGATTTGGCTAACAACGCCCCTTGTCCAGCCGCCTGTACCAACCTTACTGCAACATCAAAAGACGTATACGAAACCGCCGCCTCCACCCTAGAAATACCGTCATTAACAGAACCACCGCGAGGAAAAGAAAGGTGATGAATCAGCCTAAACTTTCCTCGTTCCTTCTTTGGAACTAAACCAAGGGGGGAAACTCGCAGATTCGTATACGGCGGCTCGCTGAATGGACCTGCCATTCTTCCTAATTCCACTTCTTTAGCTAATTTTAGCCGCGCAATGCCCACATTCTCATTGATCGACTTCAACTTGTCAGCCAATGACAATGTCGCAGAATATTCAAAAGGAATCTCAAAACCAAACGAAAACCCGTTAGTGAGCACCTCTGCTTCCCGCCTCCTGTGGTACCGCTCTAACCATGGGCCCATCTCGAGCACGTTCACCGGCGTTCTCCGCTGCGCCGGAAGGAGGTGCCTTGACCGGCTGCTTACCTCTCCGGAAACACCGGAGCGCCGAATGAGCGCCCCCACAGATGGAGCATTCATGTCGAAATTTGCACGTGGCAAAGAAACGACAGTGGCCCTCATTGTAGAGCCAACAGGCACCTGTGGGCCTAGCGGCCGCAACTCCAGGGGCGGGGCCCGGTGCTGCGGCCGCACTGGGAAAGGGGCGTTGTTGCCTACTCCCTTGCGCTAAAATAAGCTGCAACCACACGTCCGTTGCCTTCGTCGCCCAACTAATATCAGGCGACAAAGCCAAACGTCGCCGAAATTCTTCATCATATCGCCACCAGGCCGCACCACCGTGCAGCCTGTGGGCGCTGAAAATTGTGTCAAAATAGACAAACAACTCGGCCCCTTTCCCAGGATAGCGTTGGCAAATAACATGAGCCAGTGTAGCGTAACACTGTACCCAGTTGCCAAATGTTTTCGCTACTTTTGCTTTCCTATCCGAACCTCTCTCAAAGCCCCGCTCCTTGTCGACAGTCACCTGCTCCACCGAGACCAAGGACCAAATATCCACAAATTCATTCCTCCAAATCTTGTCCTTGACCTCAGCTGACAAATGAGTCCCGAGAGGAGCGACTCCACAAAACAATGAATCTCTAAACGTCAAACTAGCTAAAGCATTCTCTTTCTCAGACGGGGGCATAGCTCCCTCTGGTGGCACAGAGGGACACGACGTTCCCTCATTCACTTTCAACCCAGCCACCACGGCTTTTAAAACAGAAATCAAATCCGCACCCGCTGCATTAGGTTTATTAAGCCATGCGTCACCGCAGGCCGACTCACCGCTCCCAGAGGTCCCACCGACTCCAGAGGGTCCTTCAGCCACTTGCCGCGGCACTGGAACCACGGCCTGCACCTCCTCCACCGGCCCGGCGGGAGGTACAACCTGGGACAGCTGCTCCTGATCCACCGACAAGCGCTGCACCTCCCGGCGTCGACTGCGTCTCTGCGGCCGTGAGGATCTCCTCGACGACCTCCTCCATGATCCGGATGATGCGGACGTCGTCGCAGACGAGGAGGAGAAACCATCGCTGGAAGACGAGGAATACCGTCGACCACGCCTCTTCCCGTCACCTGACCTGCGACGTCCATGATGGCCGTGCCGGCGATGTCCACCAGCCCGGCGTTTCCTCCCTCGCCTGGAACGCTCCCTTCTTGGACCTGCAGGAGAGAAAGATGACAAGGCAGGAGAAGGGCAAATAGCATCCAAAACACCCTCACTCCTATCTTTCCTAGCACACTCCCCCCCTGCCCCTGATCCGTGCTGACAGGGGCCCGGGGGGGACCGGGGTGGAGAAGCGACAGGCACCGCAGAAGCCCCCGCCCCCTGGCTGGGCTGCTTGCTCACCGTCCGCCTCCCCGCACCCGCCGCCATCTTCTTTTTTCGTGCGCCGCCATCTTGTGTCCTGGCTGCACTGCGCCTGCCAGGACGTCCCGCCCCTGTTCCCCCCGCCGCCAATTCTGGCTGCGTAGAGAACAGCACGGGGAAAGATGGCGCCGACCCCGGCTGCACACAGGCCCCAGAAGCAAGTCCCAGCTCCTGTGAACATGCCGCTTGGTAAGCGACCATGTCGGACCAGTCGCCTGAGTCCGCCATATTCACCCCACTGTCACGATAGTCGGCCGCTGCCTCCGCGCCCGCATCAGCAGCTCGAAGCGGGTTGTACCGTGCCCGTGCCGGTTTAACAGCCGCCCTCTTACCGCCATGGGGAAGGACGCCAGCGCGACGAGTGGACGGGGGGGAGGGGGGCACTATGTCGACCGACGAAGCACCCGTCGACATAGGCCTAGGGGACCTGCTGGGACCACCGCATGACTGTGCAGCAGTCACAGCACCCCTCATAGCAACAGGGCTAGGGCTTAGTCTAACCGGAGGGCGTGTAACGCGCTGCGGCCTACCTCGGGTAGCTGCTCCCGACTGTTCCATGCCCCGCTCAGCTCCTCGCCTCTCTCCTTCCTCCAACAGGGATTCCAGCCAGGCAGGCCCCTCTGCCGCTACCCGCTGTGCCACCTTCCGCAACAGTTCTTCTGCCATCTTCTTAACGACCACGCTCTGAATCTCCACAGCAGCAGCAAAGGTGTTTCTTCCACTGCAGCTTGAAGGTAAGAGGGCTTCCTGCTCCAAACCTCTGCCTTATATCTTCTTAACCACGCCCCTCTTACCCCTTGTTGACCAATCCTGATCCTGGGCATTATTTTAAACCGTTCCATCCTTTCTTAACCCCTTGCAGTCCCTGACACTCTCCCTAGGCGCTTCAGTGTCTACAAGACCTACTCTATCCAATCCCAGCTGTAATTCCAGCCAAGGCTGCCTAAGATGATGTTCACACCCCCCACTTCTCCTGCGGTTTGGCCGCTGCAGCCCGATGAGGAGGGATTATAACTAGAAATTGTGGCTATAAAGAACATGCAGAGGTTTCTGTGTGACAGTCTAAGGGCATGACCAGACGTGGCGGAGTTCTGCATACACTGTTCGCATCAATGCCGCACATAATCTGCGTTGCAGATTCTGTCGCGGCTTTGCCTAAAATGGGCATTAAATTGATGCGGACTGGCCGTTGCGTATTGAGGGGGAAAGGGCTTCCCTTCTATCAGTGCAGGATACAGAGAAGGGACAGCCCTTTCCCTAGTAAAAGAAAAATAAATTCATACTTACCGGCCGTTGTCTTGGTGACGCGTCCCTCTTTCGACATCCAGCCCGACCTCCCTGGATGACGCAGCAGTCCATGTGACCGCTGCAGCCTGTGATTGGCCTGTGATTGGCTGCAGCCGTCACTTAGACTGAAACGTCATCCTGGGAAGCCGGACTGGAGGAAGAAGCAGGGAGTTATGGGTAAGTATGAACTTCTATTTTTCTTACAGGTTGATGTATATTGTGATCGGTCGTCACTGTCCAGGGTGCTGAAACAGTTACTGCCGATCGTTTAACTCTTTCCCTTCTCTCTATCAGTGCAGGATACAGAGAAGGGACAGCCCTTTCCCTAGTAAAAGAAAAAGAAATTCATACTTACCCGGCCGTTGTCTTGGTGACGCGTCCCTCTTTCGACATCCAGCCCGACCTCCCTGGATGACGCGGCAGTCTATGTGACCGCTGCAGCCTGTGATTGGCCTGTGATTGGCTGCAGCGGTCACATGGCCTGAAACGTCATCCCGGGAGGCCGGACTGGAGGAAGAAGCAGGGAGTTCTCGGTAAGTATGAACTTCTATTTTTCTTACAGGTTGATGTATATTGTGATCGGATGTCACTGTCCTGGGTGCAGAAACAGTTACTGCCGATCGTTTAACTCTTTCAGCACCCTGGACAGTGACTATTTACTGACGTCTCCTAGCAACGCTCCCGTAATTACGGGAGCCCCATTGACTTCCTCAGTCTGGCTGTAGACCTAGAGATACATAGGTCCAGCCAGAATGAAGAACTATCATGTTAGTAAAACCAGTACGCTCCGCAGCACACATAACATCTGCGGACTTCATTGCGGAATTTTCACTCTCCATTGAAGTCAATGGAGAAATTCCGCAATGAGTCTGCAACAAGTCCGCTACACGTCCGCAACAGCCAGTGTATGCTGCGGACACCAAATTCCGCACCGCAGCCTATGCTCCGCAGCGGAATTGTCCGCAACGTGTAAACGAACCCAACTAAAAAGCTGTGGAAAGCAATGGAGAAACGTGTACGCTGCGGATTTCTGCTGCGGACTATCCGCAGCGGAATTTCAGAGCAATTCCGCCACGTCTGGTCATGCCCTAAGGCTCTGTTCACATCTGCATTGGGGTCCCGTTCTGACGTTCCCGTCAGAAGTTTCCGTCAGAACAGGACCCTGAGCAGACACAAACTGACACCGACGGAAACCAGGGGTTTCCGTTTCCATCACCATTGATTTCAGTAGTCGAAACTACGGGTCCGGTGCACAAAAGAGACAAACGGAAACCACGGGCATCGGCTCCGTCACCATTGAAATCGATGGTGATGGAAACGGAATCCCCTGGTTTTCATCGGTGTCTGCTCAGGGTCCCGTTCTGACGGAAACCTCCGACGGAACGTCAGAACGGGACCCCAACGCAGATGTGAACAGAGCCTAATATGGATGAGAAAGGGGAGGTGGGACTACTCATTGTTTATTATGCCCGGATACTGAACTGGTATTACTAGTATTATACCCTGTTCTATGAACTTTACCCACTGGAGTACCCCAAAGATGCTTGTACCACTGATCCAGGTGCTATGTGTTTTGTAGTAAAATTTAATTGGTATTTGATTATTTTTTTTACAGTTAATATTTATTAAAAATTAGGTTTTAAAGTCTTTTGCCTGGCAGTGATGGTATGATATTCCATTTTTCATGGATATTATGAGGTGGGACGACTCACCTAACCAGTATGTTCCTGACGGGAGCTGCATGCGTCCATCTCATCAAGTCTCCGATCTCCTGGCAGCTCCACTTTGTACAGATCCTACAATGAAAATCTATGCAAAAAGTTTACACCAAAAAAACAGAAAATTCTACTGCGGAACCAGGATTGTTGTTGTGTGGCAGGGCTGCACCTCGCCCTTCTGCTGCCGGAGGTAAACAGTGAAATAGCGCCCCCACCTGCATCACCATAGAGTGGCCATGTGGGGTAGAGAAAAGATAGCAAAGAAAATATAGAAAACCTTTATGTTTACATGTGGTAGAAATCTATTTAATACAAGTGAATAATATTTATAAAAATCGTAATCACATGCTGCGTTAGGCCTCATTCCCACGACAGGGTTTCCCGGCCGGGTGATGGCTGTTCATAAATCGGCCGGCACCCGGCTGCATTAGGAATAATAGACCCCTAATGGGGCTATTCACACGACCGATTTTTTGACGTCCGGGGAAACCGGCCGTCAAAAAATAGGACATGCTCTATCTTCGGCCGGGTACCCGGCCACCCGGCTCCCATAGAAGTCTATGGGGCCGGGTAATACCCGGCCATCACCGGGATGTGTCCCGAGTGATGGCCGGGTTTTCCGGCGCTTGCGCTCTATCTCCTCCTCCTCACACCGCAGAGTGCATGTGAGGAGGAGGAGTTGATGCCATTCTGACGAATGGCATCGCTGTACACTGTGTTGCAGGGCCGGGGTGTACAGCAGGTGGAAGGGAGCGCTGCGCTGGCTCCCTTCCCCTGCTTGTTTTAAAAGCGCCCTGGTCCGGCGACACCTTCGATGGCGCCGCTAGCAGCTACTGCTGCTGCGGCTGCTACTACTGCAGCGACGCCACTATAGCAGAGCAGGGAGGTATCTCCCCGCTCTGCTATGTGCTAGCCCCACTTTAGCTCCTTGAAGGAGCGGAATCCCCGTGTTTTCGGGGATTCCGCTCCTGGACAGAGCGCTTGATGTCTCTGTCCATATCTGGGCAGTGATAGCAGGGGAAACTCCTGAAGCGGAATCCCCGAACACATGGGGATTCCCCTTCAGGAGTTGCCGCTGATGTCACTGTCCAGATCTGCCCGGCCCGGCACGGATGCAAAACTTTATGCAAACCGGCAGGGCAGAATGGCCGATTTTACCGGCCGGCACTCGGGCTTGGGCGCGACCCGGTCGTGTGAATCCCGCCTTAGGCCTCATTCACACGACAGGGTCCGAGTGTCGGCCAGGAAAATCGGCCGATTTTCCCGGCCGGTTTGCATCCGTTCCGGGCCGTGTTGCCGTTTTTACCGGCCGATTTGGACCCGATTTGCATCCGGTTTTTTCCCTGACCATTTTTTAATCTGATTAATTTTTTGCACTTTACTTATTTTTTATTACTATGGTCTGTCCCTCAAAGGTCAAAAAAGACCTTTGGGGAACTTTATATATATTTTTTCTTTCTTTTACACCATGTTTCTGCACAGCAGCCCCAGTTACAGGGGAAATCAGCCCCCTCATAGTGACGATTGTCACTAATAGGACTGTGCTAGGTCTAGTAAGACCCAGCAGCAGTCTGTCACTAACGGCACCCGGCGATCATGTGACCAGTCACATGATCACCAGGAGGAATAGAGACAGCGCCGCTACTGCTGCCTCTATTCCTATACACAGCGTTCATTGAGCGTTGTGTAAAAAGACATCGTAGAAGACAGAAGCAGTGAAAGCTGCTTCTATCCTCTCCTCAGGGTCCCCGGCAGTCACTGACAGCCGGAGACCCGACATTCAGCTGCCCGATCGCGCGGGCAGCAAGTTAAAACCTGAGCCGTAAAAAGTCTATGGCTCGGGTTTTAAGGACCCTGCCGTAAAAACACAGCCAGCGGTCGGGAACCGTAACAAGCAGGGGAAGGGAGCCAGCGCAGCGCTCCCTTCCACCTGCTGTACACCCCGACCCTGCCACACAGTATCACCAGCGTAGTCATTCGTCCGAATGGCATCAACTCCTCCTCCTCACATGCACTCTGCACTGTGAGGAGGAGAGAGTGCGCGAGCGACGGTTGACCCGGCCACCACTTGGGACACATCCCGGTGATGGCCGTGTATTACCCGGCCCCATAGACTTCTATGGGAGCCGGGCGGCCGGGTATCCGGCCGAAAATAGGGCATGTCCCATTTTTTGACGGCCGGTTTTCCTGGCCCGTCAAAAAATCGGTCGTGTGAATAGCCCCATTAGGGGTCTATTATTCCTAATGCAGCGGGGTGCCGGCCGATATATGAACGGCCGGCACCCGGCCGGGAAACCCTGTCGTGTGAATCCCGCCTTAATTCTGCAGTGTATTACTGACATACCTACCTACCTGCACTCATTATATTACACTCATCCATTATATACCTACCTGCACTCATTATATTACACTCATCCATTATATACCTACCTGCACTCACTATATTACACTCATACATTATATACCTACCTGCACTCATTATATTACACTCATCCATTATATACCTACCTGCACTCATTATATTACACTCATCCATTATATACCTACCTGCACTCATTATATTACACTCATACATTATATACCTACCTGCACTCACTATATTACACTCATCCATTATATACCTACCTGCACTCACTATATTACACTCATCCATTATATACCTACCTGCACTCACTATATTACACTCATCCATTATATACCGACCTGAACTCACTATATTACACTCATCCATTATATACCTACCTGCACTCACTATATTACACTCATCCATTATATGCCTACCTGCACTCTTTATATTATACTCATCCATTATATACCTACCTGCACTTATTATATTACACTCATCCATTATATACCTACCTGCACTCACTATATTACACTCATCCATTATATACCTACCTGCACTCTTTATATTACACTCATCCATTATATACCTACCTATCTGCACTCACTATATTACACTCATCCATTATATACCTACCTGCACTCATTATATTACACTCATACATTATATACCTACCTGCACTCATTATATTACACTCATACATTATATACCTACCTGCACTCATTATATTACACTCATACATTATATACCTACCTGCACTCATTATATTACACTCATCCATTATATACCTACCTGCACTCACTATATTACACTCATCCATTATATACCTACCTGCACTCACTATATTACACTCATACATTATATACCTACCTACACTCATTATATTACACTCATCCATTATATACCTACCTGCACTCACTATATTACACTCATACATTATACACCTACCTGCACTTACTATATTACACTCATCCATTATATACCTACCTGCACTCACTATATTACACTCATATATTATATACCTACCTGCACTCATTATATTACACTCATCCATTATATACCTACCTGCACTCATTATATTACACTCATACATTATATACCTACCTGCACTCACTATATTACACTCATCCATCATATACCTACCTGCACTCATTATATTACACTCATCCATTATATACCTACCTGCACTCACTATATTACACTCATCCATTATATACCTACCTGCACTTATTATATTACACTCATCCATTATATACCTACCTGCACTCTTTATATTACACTCATCCATTATATACCTACCTGCACTCATTACATTACACTCATACATTATATACCTACCTGCGCTCACTATATTACACTCATACATTATATACATACCTGCACTCATTATATTACACTCATCCATTATATACCTACCTGCACTCATTATATTACACTCATCCATTATATACCTACCTGCACTCATTATATTACACTCATCCATTATATACCTACCTGCACTCATTATATTGCACTCATACATTATATACCTACCTGCACTCATTATATTACACTCATCCATTATATACCTACCTGCACTCATTATATTACACTCATCCATTATATACCTACCTGCACTCATTATATTACACTCATCCATTATATACCTTCCTGCACTCACTATATTACACTCATCCATTATATACCTACCTGCACTCACTATATTACACTCATACATTATATACCTACCTGCACTCATTATATTACACTCATACATTATATACCTACCTGCACTCACTATATTACACTCATCCATTATATACCTACCTGCACTCATTGTATTACACTCATACATTATATACCTACCTGCACTCATTATATTACACTTATACATTATATACCTACCTGCACTCATTATATTACACTCATCCATTATATACCTACCTGCACTCACTATATTACACTCATCCATTATATACCTACCTGCACTCATTATATTACACTCATACATTATATACCTACCTGCACTCACTATATTACACTCATCCATTATATACCTACCTGCACTCATATTACACTCATCCATTATATACCTACCTGCACTCATTATATTACACTCATACATTATATACATACCTGCACTCACTATATTACACTCATACATTATATACCTACCTGAACTCACTATATTACACTCATCCATTATATACTTACATGCTGGCCCTTTAAGAAACGGCCTGGGCCAGCGCACACTTGGGATCCGGCTGCCGTGAGCAGGAGACATCAGTGGACGTTAGCGGCCTCGTGGGGGAGGAGGCTGTCAAGCAAGGTACAGGATCCAGCGACGGAGACCACTGGCAGGAGAGGGACCTGCCGCCAGCGTTACAATAACTTTACCCCAGTCCTCTGCAGTCCAATCAATATACTTAAAACAGGATGTCAGTCTGTCCTTGATGTTTTTCTTGGAGAGAAGTGGCTTCTTTCCAGCTCTTCTTGACACCAGTCCAGACTCCAAAAGCCTTCACCTCACTGTGCGTGCAGATGCACTGACAGATGTCTGAGGAAGCTCTGCACTGCTGTTGAACCAATCCCATAGCTAAATCCTATTTAGGAGAAGGTCCTGGTACTTGCTGGAATTTCATGGACACCCTGAAGCCTTCTTCATAGCAAATGAACCTCTCTCCTTGAAGTACTGGATGATCCGATAAATGGTTCATTTTGGGGCAGTCTTACAAGCAGCAATGTCCTTGCCTGGAAGGCTCTTTTGATGCAAAGCAATGATAAGCAAGTTAACGACATCCACCGGGATCCGTTATATGTCAATGTGGTGATGTATCTGGACGACATCAAGATTTTCTCACCCGCTTTGACTACACATTGGAAACGTGTTCGACAGGCCTTTCAACGGTTGCTGGAGAATAAGCTCTGTGCAAAGTTGGAGAAGTCGGTCTTCCAGAAATCCTCCCTTCCCTTCCTAGATTATATCGTCTCTGACCAGGGATTGAAGATGGACACCAACAAAATATCTGCTGTGTTGAACTGGCTTTGTTCTCAGGGTCTCCGTGCAATTCAACGTCTTCTGGGATTTGCACATTTCTACCGGCAGTTTATTCCCCACTACTCTTCATTACTGGCGCCTATTTCAGCTCTTACAAAGAAAGGAGTGAATGCCAAAAATGAGACCCAAGAGACCAAATTGGCTTTTCTTCAACTCAAACAGTCTGTCTCTGCCGCCCCTATATTGCAGCATCCGGACGTCTCCAAGCAATTCTTCTTTGAGGTGGATGCCTCTACTATCGATGCAGGTGCAGACCTGACGCAAAAAGGTCTTACCGGCAAGACTGTTACCTGCGGCTTCTTCTCCAAGTTCTCCTGCCGAGAAGAATTACTCTTAGAGATCAGGAGCTTCTGGCCATTGAATTGGCATTGGAAGAGTGGAAACATCTGCTAGAAGGGGTCATGCATCCTGTAATTATTTTCAGACCACGAATATTTGGTCTACAGACCGCTCAGCGGTTGAATCCGCGCCAGGCCAGGTGGGCGCTCTGATTTGAAATTCTGTTACATTTCCGTCCTGCCGAAAGGAATACTAAGGCTTACGCTCTGTCTCGGTGATTTGAAATTCATTTGGTTTTTATTTTTCCAAAGTACAATACAAAAGTATTCAACATCCCAATGATACAGTCTCACAGTGTTGTATACAGAACACAGAAAAAGCTTGCACCTTTAGATATCAGAAATGTGCCTCGGACGTTGACATACTGACATATTAACAGACAAACAAACATAAAAACAGACATACAAAGAGCGGTGGTGATAAATACAAGCAATTATACATATGAGATGTCAAAAAGGAACAGGATGATGCAGGATACGAAAACCATGTATAAGTTAGCACAGATACATTCACAGAGTGACAGAGTTCTTGCGGAGCAGAAGTTGAACATGGGGTAACTCCGTCCAAGGGGCCCATTGAGACAAACACTTCTGCCTGTAACCTTTAGATGTAGCAAAGTGCGATACGTAAAATAGAAGTGAAGATAAACCCTGTTTAGCACCTCCGAGAGATTCAGAGCCTCAGCTGTTTTCCATCTCTTGGCTATATGGAATCTGGAAGCGATAAGAATATGGCTTATTGGCCACCTATATTCTAAAGGGATCTCATCCATCTGCATATCCAATAAAGCCAATGCAGGGGAAGGTAAAAGTTCTGCTCCCATTAATTCTGATATGTAGCGGAAGATACGCTTCCAGAATGGGTAGACTGATTTACATGTCCACCATAGATGAAATAATGTGCCCCTTGCTCCACATTCCCTCCAACACAAAGGAGAAGCCCAGGCTTGCATATGTTGTAACAGGTGTGAGGTACCAACAAAACTGAATTATCCTAATGGCTTCTATATGATTGACACATTTGGATATCCTATGTGAGTGATGTAAAGCAGCCCTCCAGTCCTCCTCCGAGAACTCCCGACCCATATCCGACTCCCACTGAGACATGTATTTCAATTTGAGAATGAGCTGTGGGTGTTTAAGGACAAGTAAGCTGAGGCCAAACCTTTCAGCGATGTAATATCCGAATCTGTCTCGGTAATTTGATGCCTCTGATCAAGTGAAACATATTATATCGATCCTTCTCGCATCATTCTGGTGGCTCCAGTCCTACTGAAGGATATCCATCATCATAAAACCTTTGTTCCCTCAGCCAGAAGAAGGACAGTGCTTTCCTAGGGACATAACCCTAAACTGGCCGGTCACGCAGGTGTGCGTAAAACAAGAGAGCTCATTTCTCGTCAATTTTGGTAGCCAGCCATGGTCCAGGATGTTCAGGACTATGTCGCTTCCTGTTCCTTCTGCTCCCGGAACAAGACCTCCAAGTCCAGACCACCTGGCCTTCTTCTACCTCTTCCAGTCCCTGATTCTCTGTGGCAACATATTGCGATGGACATTGTGAGGGATCTACTCCTTTCACCCGAATGCAATACCATCTGGCAGGTGGTAGATCGCTTCTTCAAAATGGCACATTTTGATCTTTTGTCTTGTTTGCCTTCTGCTCCTGATCTTGCCGGTCTCTTTATACAGCATATATTTAGTCTGCATGTTCTTTCCCATCATATAGTTTCTGACCACGGTGTACAGTTCACCTAAAGATTTTGGAGAGCTCTGTGTGGCCTGCTGGAAGTCAAGTTAGATCTTTCTTCTGCATACCATCCACAGTTCAATGGCCAAGTGGAGAGGGTCAACCAGATCCTAGAGAACTTTCTACACCATTTCAGGCAACGTGTCCGCTAGTATCAATTGTATCAGTTATTACAAAATGTTTCTTCACATTTAAGTGTTTTATCTGCTCCTGGGGCGCAATCGCCACCTCCTCAATTTGCTGCCTTCAGTCCTGGATTGCATCTACTACTCCTCCACCTTATAAAGGCGACTCCAGGCCTTGTAGAGGATTAAATCAATGAACAATCCGTTTTGAGCTTTTAGCGCAGCAATTTACTTACGACCACGCTAAGGTAGCCAACATCTTGTCTCTACTGTCTGGTGAGGCGGCAGGCCTGGGCTTCACCTCTACGGAAAAGGACAACCCCATCATGTTTGTTACCCAAGAATTTTTCACGACTTTTAAAAAAGTCATCATCTGCTTCTTCGTCACTACTCCAGTAGGACAATATGCCATCCAGTTTTGCACATTATCCACAGAGTAAGGCCCCATGCACACGACCGAAAAAAAACGCAGTTTTTGTGGACCGCAATTGCGGTCCGCAAAAACGGAGCCATCCACTTTCATTGAACACTGACACCTTTCCGTAGCACTACGGAAGGGTTTCCGTGCCGTGGAAATGTTCCGGGAATTATGGAACATGTCCGTTCTTTTGCATTTTGCAGGCCGTGCTCCCATACTTTGTATGGGAGCACGGCCCGAAAATGCGGATGTCAGTCGGCGGCGGGCCGTGATTGCGGGCACGGTCGTGTGCATGGGGCCTTACAGTGGAACATTGATTCTCTTGTCGCTATGTTTTGGAAAGGTCTGGCAGACCGCATCAAGGATGAACAGGCCCTGTATTAACTACCGAGGTCTTAATGAAATCACGATAAAAAAAAACCCCACGTTCATTTCCAAGCTCTTTGACTGACAGCAAGGCGCTAAGATTTTCACCAAGCTAGACTTACGTGGCACTTACAATTTGATTCACATCTGTGAAGAGAATGAGGGGAAAATCATGTTTAACACTAGAGATGGAAACCATGAATATCTAATTGTGGCTTTTGGTCTCAGAAATCCCCCGGCTGTCTTTCAAGAACTTGTTAACGACATTTTGCAAGATCTGTTATACGGCTGTGTTTTGTTATATTTGGATGACATTTTTGTTTTCTCCCCAGACCACTATACTCGTCGCAAGCAATAGAGTCTTGTTCTGCACCGACTTACAGAGAATCATCTATATGCCAAGCTTAAAAAATTGCTTTTTGAGTGATCCAGACTGTCTTTTGTAGGATATATCTCTGATCAAGGAATTCAAATAGATCCAGCAGTACTTAAATTGTCTAGTCCCCATGGACTCAAAGCCATACAACGACTTCCTGAAGTTACTAATTATGATCGACAATTAATTCCTACATTTTCTTACCTGGTGGCACCCATCTCTGCTATCACCAAAATGGGTTTCATTGCCAAAATTCGGACTTCTAAAGCCGTTTCTGCTTTCCTCAGCCTTAAACAGGCCTTCTCCTCTGCCTTAGTTCTCCATGGACCGGACTACAGTAAAACCTCCATCTTGGAGAAGCAGGTCTCATCTGTAAGGAGTGCGTGCTGTTCTTTTTCAAAAAAATTATAAAGCAAAAACACTTTCCTGTGGATTCTTCTCCAATGCCTTGTCCCCTACCCAGAAAAATGATGGCATTGGAGATCAGGAACTCTTGGCCATAAAATTAGCTCTCGAAGAATGGAGACGTTTGCTAGAAGGTGCTCATTATCCCATCACTGTCTACACCGAGCACAAAAATGTATTGTATCTGCAAACGGCATATAGACTAAACCCTCATCAAGCAGGTTGGACTTGGCTTACCCAGTTGCTCTGGTTGTACTGTAATCTGGTTCGTAGTTGACTGTTTTTTGAAGATGGCGCACTTTATTCCTCTGACCGGCCTTTCTTCTGCTAAACGTCTGTCTAATCTCTTCAGTAAACACATTTTTCGTCTGCGATGACTCCCTAAGCATATCGTGTCCGATAGAGGAGTGACATTTACTTCAAAGTTCTAAAGGCCACTCTGCAAGTTGTTTGAAGTTAAGTTGGATTTTCTTTCCGCCTACCACCATTAATCTAATGGAGAATTGGAATGGTTCAACCAGGTTTTGGAAAACTTTTTCAGCAATTTTGTGTCCGCACTTCAAGATGACTGGACTAGTCTCCTTCCCTGGGCAGAGTTTGCTTATAATAACTACACCTGGGAATCCACACCTTTTTCCTTGGTTTATGGACAGCATCCAAGAATCCCTCTGCCAGTTCCAACACTGTCCAAAGTTCCAGCAGCCAGTTTAACTCAATTCTTGCAGAAAGGGCAGGAGGCCAAGGAGTCTATAAGTAAAGGAGTAGGCCGATTGAAGGGAAATGCATACAAGAAGTATAGAGTTCCTCCGCAAGTACATTTGTTTGAGGACCCACTGTTTTAAATTGGATCCTTGGTTTTCTACAAGCTCCGACTCCCACAGTCTTTGAGAACTCCCAAATGTTTTCATGTGCCTCTTCCCAAGTCTCTGTTCCGGAATCACTTCTCCAAGAAGTTTCCGCGTTCTCCTGCTTCCTCCACTCCTGATAGAGAGTATGAAGTCAACGGGATTCTGGGCACCAAGAGGTCCAGAGGGAAGCTCCGGTACCTGGTCAATTAGAAAAACTTTGGTCTGAGGAGAAATCTTGGGAACCTGAGGAAAATGATCATGCTTCATCTCTCCTCTGGAAATGTTGTCTTCACTTTCCTCACAAGGCTAAAAAGAGGGGGCATAAGGCTCTCTGCGGCTGCCATATACTTACCTCTACATGACGTCCTCTGGCTCCTGGCCACCACCACATACCTCCATCACTCCGGGACATACACCAACTAACCCACACTTACTATATTACACTCATCCAATATATACCTACCTATCTGCACTCACTATATTACACTCATATATTATATACCTACCTGCACTCACTATATTACACTCATCCATTATATACCTACCTGCACTCATTATATTACACTCATCCATTATATACCTACCTGCACTCATTATATTACACTCATACATTATATACCTACCTGCACTCATTATATTACACTCATACATTATATACCAACCTGCACTCATTATATTACAATCATCCATTATATACCTACCTGCACTCATTATATTACACTCATACATTATATACCTACCTGCACTCATTATATTACACTCATCCATTATATACCTACCTGCACTCATTATATTACACTCATACATTATATACCTACCTGCACTCATTATATTACACTCATACATTATATACCAACCTGCACTCACTATATTACACTCATACATTATATACCTACCTGCACTCATTATATTACACTCATACATTATATACCTACCTGCACTCATTATATTACACTCATCCATTATATACCTACCTGCACTCACTATATTACACTCATCCATTATATACCTACCTGCACTCACTATATTACACTCATACATTATATACCTACCTGCACTCATTATATTACACTCATACATTATATACCTACCTGCACTCATTATATTACACTCATCCTTTATATACCTACCTGCACTCATTATATTACACTCATCCATTATATACCTACCTATCTGCACTCACTATATTACACTCATCCAATATATACCTACCTATCTGCACTCACTATATTACACTCATCCAATATATACCTACCTATCTGCACTCACTATATTACACTCATCCATTATATACCTACCTGCACTTACTATATTACACTCATCCATTATATACCTACCTGCACTCATTATATTACACTCAACCATTATATACCTACCTGCACTCACTATATTACACTCATACATTATATACCTACCTGCACTCATTATATTACACTCATACATTATATACATACCTTCCTACCTGCACTCACTATATTACACTCATCCATTATATACCTACCTGCACTCACTATATTACACTCATCCATTATATACCTACCTGCACTCACTATATTACACTCATCCAATATATACCTACCTATCTGCACTCACTATATTACACTCATCCATTATATACCTACCTATCTGCACTCACTATATTACACTCATCCATTATATACCTACCTATCTGCACTCACTATATTACACTCATACATTATATACCTACCTATCTGCACTCACTATATTACACTCATCCATTATATACCTACCTATCTGCACTGACTATATTACACTCATCCATTATATACCTATCTGCACTCACTATATTACACTCATACATTATATACCTACCTGCACTCATTATATTACACTCATCCATTATATACCTACCTATCTGCACTCACTATATTACACTCATCCATTATATACCTACCTATCTGCACTCACTATATTACACTCATACATTATATACCTACCTATCTGCACTCACTATATTACACTCATCCATTATATACCTACCTATCTGCACTGACTATATTACACTCATCCATTATATACCTACCTGCACTCACTATATTACACTCATCCATTATATACCTACCTGCACTCATTATATTACACTCATACATTATATACCTACCTGCACTCATTATATTACACTCATCCATTATATACCTACCTGCACTCATTATATTACACTCATACATTATATACCTACCTGCACTCATTATATTACACTCATCCATTATATACCTACCTGCACTCATTATATTACACTCATCCATTATATACCTACCTGCACTCACTATATTACACTCATACATTATATACCTACCTGCACTCATTATATTACACTCATACATTATACACCTACCTGCACTCACTATATTACACTCATACATTATATACCTACCTGCACTCATTATATTACACTCATCCATTATATACCTACCTGCACTCATTATATTACACTCATACATTATATACCTACCTGCACTCATTATATTACACTCATACATTATATACCAACCTGCACTCACTATATTACACTCATCCATTATATACCTACCTATCTGCACTCACTATATTACACTCATACATTATATACCTACCTATCTGCACTCACTATATTACACTCATCCATTATATACCTACCTATCTGCACTGACTATATTACACTCATCCATTATATACCTACCTGCACTCACTATATTACACTCATCCATTATATACCTACCTGCACTCATTATATTACACTCATACATTATATACCTACCTGCACTCATTATATTACACTCATCCATTATATACCTACCTGCACTCATTATATTACACTCATCCATTATATACCTACCTGCACTCATTATATTACACTCATACATTATATACCTACCTGCACTCATTATATTACACTCATACATTATATACCAACCTGCACTCACTATATTACACTCATACATTATATACCTACCTGCACTCATTATATTACACTCATACATTATATACCTACCTGCACTCATTATATTACACTCATCCATTATATACCTACCTGCACTCACTATATTACACTCATCCATTATATACCTACCTGCACTCACTATATTACACTCATACATTATATACCTACCTGCACTCATTATATTACACTCATACATTATATACCTACCTGCACTCATTATATTACACTCATCCTTTATATACCTACCTGCACTCATTATATTACACTCATCCATTATATACCTACCTATCTGCACTCACTATATTACACTCATCCAATATATACCTACCTATCTGCACTCACTATATTACACTCATCCAATATATACCTACCTATCTGCACTCACTATATTACACTCATCCATTATATACCTACCTGCACTTACTATATTACACTCATCCATTATATACCTACCTGCACTCATTATATTACACTCAACCATTATATACCTACCTGCACTCACTATATTACACTCATACATTATATACCTACCTGCACTCATTATATTACACTCATACATTATATACATACCTTCCTACCTGCACTCACTATATTACACTCATCCATTATATACCTACCTGCACTCACTATATTACACTCATCCATTATATACCTACCTGCACTCACTATATTACACTCATCCAATATATACCTACCTATCTGCACTCACTATATTACACTCATCCATTATATACCTACCTATCTGCACTCACTATATTACACTCATCCATTATATACCTACCTATCTGCACTCACTATATTACACTCATACATTATATACCTACCTATCTGCACTCACTATATTACACTCATCCATTATATACCTACCTATCTGCACTGACTATATTACACTCATCCATTATATACCTATCTGCACTCACTATATTACACTCATACATTATATACCTACCTGCACTCATTATATTACACTCATCCATTATATACCTACCTATCTGCACTCACTATATTACACTCATCCATTATATACCTACCTATCTGCACTCACTATATTACACTCATACATTATATACCTACCTATCTGCACTCACTATATTACACTCATCCATTATATACCTACCTATCTGCACTGACTATATTACACTCATCCATTATATACCTACCTGCACTCACTATATTACACTCATCCATTATATACCTACCTGCACTCATTATATTACACTCATACATTATATACCTACCTGCACTCATTATATTACACTCATCCATTATATACCTACCTGCACTCATTATATTACACTCATACATTATATACCTACCTGCACTCATTATATTACACTCATCCATTATATACCTACCTGCACTCATTATATTACACTCATCCATTATATACCTACCTGCACTCACTATATTACACTCATACATTATATACCTACCTGCACTCATTATATTACACTCATACATTATACACCTACCTGCACTCACTATATTACACTCATACATTATATACCTACCTGCACTCATTATATTACACTCATCCATTATATACCTACCTGCACTCACTATATTACACTAATCCATGATATACCTACCTGCACTCACTATATTACACTCATACATTATATACCTACCTGCAATCACTATATTACACTCATACACTATATACCTACCTGCACTCATTATATTACACTCATCCATTATATACCTACCTGCACTCACTATATTACACTCATCCATTATATACCTACCTGCACTCACTATATTACACTCATACATTATATACCTACCTGCACTCATTATATTACACTCATCCATTATATACCTACCTGCACTCACTATATTACACTCATCCATTATATACCTACCTATCTGCACTCACTATATTACACTCATCCATTATATACCTACCTGCACTCATTATATTACACTCATACTTTATATACCTACCTGCACTCACTATATTACACTCATCCATTATATACCTACCTGCACTCACTATATTACACTCATCCAATATATACCTACCTATCTGCACTCACTATATTACACTCATCCATTATATACCTACCTATCTGCACTCACTATATTACACTCATCCATTATATACCTACCTATCTGCACTCACTATATTACACTCATACATTATATACCTACCTATCTGCACTCACTATATTACACTCATCCATTATATACCTACCTATCTGCACTGACTATATTACACTCATCCATTATATACCTATCTGCACTCACTATATTACACTCATCCATTATATACCTACCTGCACTCATTATATTACACTCATACATTATATACCTACCTGCACTCATTATATTACACTCATCCATTATATACCTACCTATCTGCACTCACTATATTACACTCATCCATTATATACCTACCTATCTGCACTCACTATATTACACTCATCCATTATATACCTACCTATCTGCACTCACTATATTACACTCATACATTATATACCTACCTATCTGCACTCACTATATTACACTCATCCATTATATACCTACCTATCTGCACTGACTATATTACACTCATCCATTATATACCTATCTGCACTCACTATATTACACTCATCCATTATATACCTACCTGCACTCATTATATTACACTCATACATTATATACCTACCTGCACTCACTATATTACACTCATACATTATATACCTACCTGCACTCACTATATTACACTCATACATTATATACCTACCTGCACTCATTATATTACACTCATACATTATACACCTACCTGCACTCACTATATTACACTCATACATTATATACCTACCTGCACTCATTATATTACACTCAGCCATTATATACCTACCTGCACTCACTATATTACACTAATCCATGATATACCTACCTGCACTCACTATATTACACTCATACATTATATACCTACCTGCAATCACTATATTACACTCATACACTATATACCTACCTGCACTCATTATATTACACTCATCCATTATATACCTACCTGCACTCACTATATTACACTCATCCATTATATACCTACCTATCTGCACTCACTATATTACACTCATCCATTATATACCTACCTGCAATCACTATATTACACTCATACATTATATACCTACCTGCACTCATTATATTACACTCATCCATTATATACCTACCTGCACTCACTATATTACACTCATCCATTATATACCTACCTATCTGCACTCACTATATTACACTCATCCATTATATACCTACCTGCACTCATTATATTACACTCATACTTTATATACCTACCTGCACTCACTATATTACACTCATCCATTATATACCTACCTGCACTCACTATATTACACTCATCCAATATATACCTACCTATCTGCACTCACTATATTACACTCATCCATTATATACCTACCTATCTGCACTCACTATATTACACTCATCCATTATATACCTACCTATCTGCACTCACTATATTACACTCATACATTATATACCTACCTATCTGCACTCACTATATTACACTCATCCATTATATACCTACCTATCTGCACTGACTATATTACACTCATCCATTATATACCTATCTGCACTCACTATATTACACTCATCCATTATATACCTACCTGCACTCATTATATTACACTCATACATTATATACCTACCTGCACTCATTATATTACACTCATCCATTATATACCTACCTATCTGCACTCACTATATTACACTCATCCATTATATACCTACCTATCTGCACTCACTATATTACACTCATCCATTATATACCTACCTATCTGCACTCACTATATTACACTCATAAATTATATACCTACCTATCTGCACTCACTATATTACACTCATCCATTATATACCTACCTATCTGCACTGACTATATTACACTCATCCATTATATACCTATCTGGACTCACTATATTACACTCATCCATTATATACCTACCTGCACTCATTATATTACACTCATACATTATATACCTACCTGCACTCATTATATTACACTCATCCATTATATACCTACCTGCACTCATTATATACCTACCTGCACTCATTATATTACACTCATCAATTATATACCTACCTGCACTCATTATATTACACTCATCCATTATATACCTACCTGCACTCATTATATTACACTCATACATTATATACCTACCTGCACTCACTATATTACACTCATACATTATATACCTACCTGCACTCATTATATTACACTCATACATTATACACCTACCTGCACTCACTATATTACACTCATACATTATATACCTACCTGCACTCATTATATTACACTCATCCATTATATACCTACCTGCACTCACTATATTACACTAATCCATTATATACCTACCTGCACTCACTATATTACACTCATACATTATATACCTACCTGCACTCACTATATTACACTCATACACTATATACCTACCTGCACTCATTATATTACACTCATCCATTATATACCTACCTGCACTCACTATATTACACTCATCCATTATATACCTACCTATCTGCACTGACTATATTACACTCATCCATTATATACCTATCTGCACTCACTATATTACACTCATCCATTATATACCTACCTGCACTCATTATATTACACTCATACATTATATACCTACCTGCACTCATTATATTACACTCATCAATTATATACCTACCTGCACTCATTATATTACACTCATCCATTATATACCTATCTGCACTCACTATATTACACTCATCCATTATATACCTACCTGCACTCATTATATTACACTCATACATTATATACCTACCTGCACTCACTATATTACACTCATCCATTATATACCTATCTGCACTCACTATATTACACTCATCCATTATATACCTACCTGCACTCACTATATTACTCTCATCCATTATATACCTACCTGCACTCACTATATTACACTCATCCAATATATACCTACCTATCTGCACTCACTATATTACACTCATCCAATATATACCTACCTATCTGCACTCACTATATTACACTCATACATTATATACCTACCTGCACTCATTATATTACACTCATCCATTATATACCTACCTGCACTCACTATATTACACTCATACATTATATACCTACCTGCACTCATTATATTACACTCATCCATTATATACCTACCTGCACTCACTATATTACACTCATCCATTATATACCTACCTATCTGCACTCACTATATTACACTCATCCATTATATACCTACCTGCACTCATTATATTACACTCATACATTATATACCTACCTGCACTCACTATATTACACTCATACATTATATACCTACCTGCACTCACTATATTACACTCATCCATTATATACCTATCTGCACTCACTATATTACACTCATCCATTATATAACTACCTGCACTCACTATATTACTCTCATCCATTATATACCTACCTGCACTCACTATATTACACTCATCCAATATATACCTACCTATCTGCACTCACTATATTACACTCATACATTATATACCTACCTGCACTCACTATATTACACTCATCCATTATATACCTACCTGCACTCACTATATTACACTCATCCATTATATACCTACCTATCTGCACTCACTATATTACACTCATACATTATATACCTACCTGCACTCATTATATTACACTCATCCATTATATACCTACCTGCACTCACTATATTACACTCATACTTTATATACCTACCTGCACTCACTATATTACACTCATCCATTATATACCTACCTGCACTCACTATATTACACTCATCCAATATATACCTACCTATCTGCACTCACTATATTACACTCATCCATTATATACCTACCTATCTGCACTCACTATATTACACTCATACATTATATACCTACCTATCTGCACTCACTATATTACACTCATCCATTATATACCTACCTATCTGCACTGACTATATTACACTCATCCATTATATACCTATCTGCACTCACTATATTACACTCATCCATTATATACCTACCTGCACTCATTATATTACACTCATACATTATATACCTACCTGCACTCATTATATTACACTCATCCATTATATACCTACCTATCTGCACTCACTATATTACACTCATCCATTATATACCTACCTATCTGCACTCACTATATTACACTCATCCATTATATACCTACCTATCTGCACTCACTATATTACACTCATACATTATATACCTACCTATCTGCACTCACTATATTACACTCATCCATTATATACCTACCTATCTGCACTGACTATATTACACTCATCCATTATATACCTATCTGCACTCACTATATTACACTCATCCATTATATACCTACCTGCACTCATTATATTACACTCATACATTATATACCTACCTGCACTCATTATATTACACTCATCCATTATATACCTACCTATCTGCACTCACTATATTACACTCATCCATTATATACCTACCTATCTGCACTCACTATATTACACTCATCCATTATATACCTACCTATCTGCACTCACTATATTACACTCATACATTATATACCTACCTATCTGCACTCACTATATTACACTCATCCATTATATACCTACCTATCTGCACTGACTATATTACACTCATCCATTATATACCTATCTGCACTCACTATATTACACTCATCCATTATATACCTACCTGCACTCATTATATTACACTCATAAATTATATACCTACCTGCACTCATTATATTACACTCATCCATTATATACCTACCTGCACTCATTATATACCTACCTGCACTCATTATATTACACTCATCAATTATATACCTACCTGCACTCATTATATTACACTCATCCATTATATACCTACCTGCACTCATTATATTACACTCATCCATTATATACCTACCTGCACTCACTATATTACACTCATACATTATATACCTACCTGCACTCATTATATTACACTCATACATTATACACCTACCTGCACTCACTATATTACACTCATACATTATATACCTACCTGCACTCATTATATTACACTCATCCATTATATACCTACCTGCACTCACTATATTACACTAATCCATTATATACCTACCTGCACTCACTATATTACACTCATACATTATATACCTACCTGCACTCACTATATTACACTCATACACTATATACCTACCTGCACTCATTATATTACACTCATCCATTATATACCTACCTGCACTCACTATATTACACTCATCCATTATATACCTACCTATCTGCACTCACTATATTACACTCATCCATTATATACCTACCTGCACTCATTATATTACACTCATACATTATATACCTACCTGCACTCACTATATTACACTCATCCATTATATACCTATCTGCACTCACTATATTACACTCATCCATTATATACCTACCTGCACTCACTATATTACTCTCATCCATTATATACCTACCTGCACTCACTATATTACACTCATCCAATATATACCTACCTATCTGCACTCACTATATTACACTCATACATTATATACCTACCTGCACTCACTATATTACACTCATCCATTATATACCTACCTGCACTCACTATATTACACTCATCCATTATATACCTACCTATCTGCACTCACTATATTACACTCATACATTATATACCTACCTGCACTCATTATATTACACTCATCCATTATATACCTACCTGCACTCACTATATTACACTCATACATTATATACCTACCTGCACTCATTATATTACACTCATACATTATATACCTACCTGCACTCATTATATTACACTCATCCATTATATACCTACCTGCACTCACTATATTACACTCATACATTATATACCTACCTGCACTCATTATATTACACTCATCCATTATATACCTACCTGCACTCACTATATTACACTCATACATTATATACCTACCTGCACTCATTATATTACACTCATACATTATATACCTACCTGCACTCACTATATTACACTCATCCATTATATACCTACCTGCACTCACTATATTACACTCATCCATTATATACCTATCTGCACTCATTATATTACACTCATCCATTATATACCTACCTGCACTCACTATATTACTCTCATCCATTATATACCTACCTGCACTCACTATATTACACTCATCCAATATATACCTACCTGCACTCACTATATTACACTCATCCATTGTATACCTACCTGCACTCACTATATTACACTCATCCAATATATACCTACCTATCTGCACTCACTATATTACACTCATCCAATATATACCTACCTATCTGCACTCACTATATTACACTCATCCAATATATACCTACCTATCTGCACTCACTATATTACACTCATCCAATATATACCTACCTATCTGCACTCACTATATTACACTCATCCATTATATACCTACCTGCACTCACTATATTACACTCATCCATTATATACCTACCTGCACTCACTATATTACACTCATCCATTATATACCTACCTGCACTCATTATATTACACTCATCCATTATATACCTACCTGCACTCACTATATTACACTCATATATTATATACCTACCTGCACTCATTATATTACACTCATCCAATATATACCTACCTATCTGCACTCACTATATTACACTCATACATTATATACCTACCTGCACTCACTATATTACACTCATCCATTATATACCTATGTACTATTTATACAGTCCTTACTCGGGAACCATTTCTATGGTCTTCATCTAGGTACCATTTATTTGGCCTCTTTAGAGCTCTCTTTGCTTTAGCCCTTTTCTAGGGCATCATCATCTGTTGCTGGCCACTTGCAGGCACCATTACAGTGGTCCTCGGGCACTATTTATATAGTCCTTACTCAGGAACCATTTCTATGGTCTTCATCTAGGTACCATTTATTTGGCCTCTTTAGGGCTCTCTTTGTTTTGGCCCTTTTCTAGGGCATCATCTCTTTTTGGCCACACACAGGCACCATTTCAGTGGTCCTCGGGCACTATTTATATGGTCCTTTCTCGGGCACCATTTCTATGGTCCTCATTTGGGTACCATTTATTTTGGCCTCTTTAGGGCTCTATTTGTTTTGACCCTTTTCTAGGGCATCTGTTTTTGGCCACACGCAGGCACCATTTCAGTGGTCCTCGGGCACTATTTATACAGTCCTTACTCGGGAACCATTTCTATGGTCTTTATCTAGGTACCATTTATTTGGCCTCTTTAGGGCTCTCTTTGTTTTGGCCCTTTTCTAGGGCATCACCTGTTTTTGGCCACACGCAGGCACCATTTCAGTGGTCCTCGGGCACTATTTATATGGTCCTTTCCTTGGCACCATTTCTATGGTCCTCATTTGGGTACCATTTATTTTGGCCTCTTTAGAGCTCTCTTTGTTTTGGCCCTTTTCTAGGGCAACATCTCGTTGTAACCTGTCATCTACAGCGTAATCTCGCGAGATTACGCTGTGCTCTGCTGTAACTACCATAGACACATTAACGAAGTGCAGAGATTGTGAATAGACATCCCGTGGAATGTCTATTCACTGTCTAAACACTTCAGTATTGTTAATGTGTTAGTATAAGACAGCACATAGCGATCTAAAAGGATCCCTATGCGCTGTGTAAATGAATGGAGAGGAGTGCATGACGCTGATTGGTCAGCGTCATACACTCCCCTGTACAACGCCCACTTGGTCTGAAGTAAAAACACGCCCACTTGGGCATTAAGACACTCATTAGCATAAATCTAAAATCGCTAATAAAGTGGTGAAAATAGATCGTTTTTTTTAATAGAAAGCATTACTGTCACCTACATTACAGCGCCGATCTCCTTATGTATGACATAGGGCACTTATAATGTGGTGACAGAGCCTCTTTAACCCCTTCCTGCTGTGGCCACTTTTGACCTTCCTGACAGAGCCTCATTTTTCAAATCTGACATGTTTCAATTTATGTGGTAATAACTCCGGAATGCTTTTACCTATCCAAGCGATTCTGAGATTGTTTTCTCGGGACACATTGGACTTTATGTTACTGGCAAAATTTGCCCGATACATTCAGTATTTAATTGTGAAAAACACCAAAATTTTGCGAAAAAAGGCAAAAATTAGCATTTTTCTCAATTTAAATGTATCTGCTTGTAAGACAGGCAGTTATACCACACAAAAATGCTGCTAATTAACATCCCCCATATGTCTACATTAGATTGGCATCGTTTTTTGAACATCCTTTTATTTTTCTAGGACATTATAAGACTTTGAACTTTAGCAGCAATTTCTCACATTTTCAAGAAAATTTCAAAATGCTATTTTTACAGGGGCCAGTTCAGTTGTGAAGCGGCTTTGAGGTCATTGGCTTTTAGAAACCCCCAATAAGTCACCCCATTTTAAAAACTGCACCCCTCAAAGTATTCAAAACAGCATTTAGAAAGTTTCTTAACCCTTTAGACATTTCACAGGAATTAAGGCAAACTAGAGGTGAAATTTACAAAGTTCATTATTTTTTTCCAGAAATTCATTTTGAATCCATTTTTTTTGTACCACAGAAGGTTTTACCAGAGAAATGCCACACAATATTTATTGCCCAGGTTCTGTGGCCCACATGTGGCCCTAGTGCGGTAATGGACTGAAGCACCGTCCTCCGAAGCAAAGTAGCACCTAGTGGATTTTGGGGTCTCCTTTTTATTAGAATATATTTTAGGCACCATGTCAGCTTTGAAGAGGTCTTGTGGAACTAAAACAGTGGAAACCCCCCAAAAGTGACCCCATTTGGGAAACTACACCCTTCGAGGAATTTATTTAGGGGTGTAGCAAGCATTTTTACCTGCCAGTTTTTTTGCAAAAATTTTTGGAACTAAGCCATGAAAATGAAAATCTACATTTTTTCAAATAAAATGTAGGTTTAGCTAATTTTTTTTCATTTCCAAAAGAACTAAAGTAGAAAAAGCACCACAACATTTGTAGAGCAATTTCTCCCGAGTAAAACAATACCCCACATGTGGTAATAAATGGTTGTTTGGACACACGGCAGGGCTGAGAAGGGATGGAGCGCTATTTGGCTCTTGGAGCTCAAATTTAGCAGGATTGGTTTGCGGAGGCCATGTCACATTTGCAAAGCCCCTGAGGGGACAAAACAGTGGAAACCCCCAACAAGTGACCCCATTTTGGAAACTACACCCCATGAGGAAATTATCTAGGGGTACAGTGAGCAGTTTGACCCTACAGGCGTTTTACAGAACTTATTGGAAGTAGGCCGTAAAAATGAAAATCTTAATTTTTTCAAAGAAAATGTAGGTTTAGCTAATTTTTTTTTCATTTCCACAAGGACTGAAGGAGAAAAAGCACCGCAACATTTGTTAAACAATTTCTCCCAAGTAAAACAATACCCCACATGTGGTCATAAACATCTGTTTGGACACACGGTAGGGCTCAGAATGGAAGGAGCACCATTTGGAGTTTGGAATGGTTTCTGGGCGCCATGTCACATTTGCTGAGCCCCTGTAGTACTAGTAGGCATTTGTGTTGCACATGATTAGAAATTCCCATGTAGCCCCAACCTAAAGCATAAAGTTCCTTCATGGGCAAAGCTGCCAACAAAAATAGGTATTTCCCATGATGCAGTAAAGTGATTTGGAAGGATATGGGGGCTGTAGATGGGATCTGCTCCCAATCGTACACGCATTCTCATATGTCTCACTATAGAGACTCTCTTCATGTAAGGGGCGGACATTAGAAGATATCTGCAACCCCGGCATTATTCCCCATGTAGAAGATCATTCCCACAAAAATCCTTCATGTGTCTACAACTGTCCATAAAAGAGAGTCATTCATTCCTAAGTATGTCACCAATCTTTCCTGATTACGCCATTTTATGGGTGCAACACGTCCGGCCATGTGTAGCAGTATACATATATACTCTATGTGAAATATGTAAATAGTCACCTACCTCTTGTAACTTACCTGTTCACCACATAGGAGTAGGACTGATGACATCATATGAAGACACGTCATCTCTAAAAAGGGAAGAAAAAACAGTAAATAGATTGTAAATAAAAATAATAATTCTCAGTTAGAAAAATCTGCCTCAAAATTCATTCAGGAATGGAAAATCTGCCTGCAAATTCTTGCCGCTATTTTCGTGGCCTTTTTCGCTGCATTTTTCAGGTAAAAAACGGCTCGAAAAACTCTTTCTCTGCCTTCCATCGATTTCAATGGGATGTCAGAGGCGGAACCGCGGCAAGAAAGAGCATGCAGCTTTCTTGTAACACGAGCGGCTGAAATCCGCCGCGGAAAAAAACGCCTCCACCTCCCATTGAAATCAATGGAAGGCGGTTTGGGCCTTTTTTTGACACTAAATCTGATACGGTTTCCGCATCAAAAAACTGTGTGAACTGTGCCTTACAGATGTGTTAACCCCTAACTTGCATCAAGTTATACAATGTATCATAATACCAATTCAATACAATCTCGTGCCATCTAGCAAAAAAAAGCAACGTACACTTGTTTTTAACATGGGAGTCTATGGGCGACATATGGCATCCGTCCGAGTAAATACTTTCTTTTACATCTTCGTTTAACATCTCGCGCCATACATCTCGGGTTAGGCCCCATGCACATGACCGTATTTTCATCTATCCGTAAATACTGTCTGTAAATACGAATCCGTAGTCATCCGTAACGTATCCGTATATATATGGAACGGTATCCGCAAATACGGTCTGTAGTGCATCCGTATTTGATCCGTATATACGGATACGTAAAAAAAAGGGAGGCTGCAAATGATGTCACCAACATGTTGCTTAGCAACACTTCTGTAAATACGGATGGTTTACGGATACACATCGGTAGCCGTCCGTATATACGGAAGCGCCCATAGGCTTCTATGGGAGAGTGGCAGGTTCTATCATTTTTTCAGCAAAAATACAGAAAGGTGTCCGTGGCCAATAGAAATGAATGGGTCCGTAATTACGGATGAAAAATACGGTCGTGTGCACGGGGCCGAAGACATAAGATAAGGAAGGACACTTCTGTATATCTGCCCAGAGAAAACCCAGACAACTGTTGTCACCCAAATTGTCCACCCTCCTGAATGGCAAGACTGCTCAGTAATGTAACGCTACAGTATGGTGAGGTGACATATCACTTCATAACTAGACAGATTTACTATTTATATAGAGATGTGATAAAATCAATGCTACGGGGGCTGAAGGGGGGCAGAAAAGAAGAACGTTTTGCTTCGGAGTTATTTCCTGTTAACCCTTTCCTGTCGCTGCACTGGCTATTTATGTAAAGGAAAGGGTATTTAAATATGGCGCCTGCTCAGAAGCAGAGCGGGCGTCATAGCCGCTGGGTCTCTGCTGTGTAACACCGGCTCACACGCGGCAAGATGGCGGGAGCCGGTGTGTTCCTCTAGCAGCTGGCCGCCTTGTGAACGCTCCCAGCCCCGCTATAGGAAGATTGCTATTAGGACCTTCCTGTGGCAGGTCTCAATAACGAAGCACTGATTTCACCATAGACTGCAATACTGTGATATTGCAGTCTATGGCACAAGCGATCCAATGATCGCAGGTACAAATCCTCTAGAGGGGCTAAAAAACAATAAAAAAAATTCCCTAGATCACAATATAAAAATAAACATAAACACATTAGGTATTCCTGCATCCGAAAATACCCAAGCTATAATAATATAAAAATATTTATCCAATACGGTGAACGCCGTAGCGTGAAAAAAGATTTAAAAATGTCTGAATCGCTGTTTTTTTGCCACTACAACCGCCCACAAAACTGAATGAAGTGTTTGAAATGCCCGACATTCCCCAAAATGGTATCAATAAAAACCACATCTTTCCACGTACAAAAAGACGCCTTGCACAGCCCTGTACACAGAAATATAAAAACGTTATTATGGGGGTCACAATTTGGTGCAAATATTTTTTTCAAACATTGTATTTTTTTTAAAGGTAATAAAACATAACAAAAACGATATAAATTTGGTATCACCGCGATCGCACTGACCCTCAGAATAAAGGTAACACGGCACTTTCACTGTACAGTGAACACCGTATAAACGAAATCCATAAGAAAATGCCGGCCTGCTGTTTTTTTCCAATTCCACTCCATTCTAAAAAAAATGTTTCCAGCTTCCCAGTACATCACACATAATATTAACCCCTTCCCTCTTTAGCCACTTTTGACCTTCCTGACAGAGCCTCATTTTTAAAATCTGACATGTTTCCCTTTATGTGGTAATAACTTCGGAATGCTTTCACCTATCCTAGCGATTCTGAGATTGTTTTCTCGTGACACATTGGACTTTATGTTACTGGCAATATTTGCTCGATACATACAGTATATAAATTAGCATTTTTCTAAATGTAAATGTATCTGCTTGTAAGACAGATAGTAATACCACACACAATTATTGCTAATTAACATCCCCCATATGTCATTTTAAAAACTTCAACCCTCAAAGTATTCAAAACAGCATTTAGAAAGTTTCTTAACCCTTTAGACGTTTCACAGGAATTAAACAAAAGTAGAGGTGAAATTTACAAACAAAATTTTTTGTTGTTGCAGAAATTAATTTTGAATCCATTTTTTTTGTAACACAAAGTTTAACCAGAGAAATGCAACTCAATATTTATTGCCCAGGTTCTGCAGTTTTAGGAAATATCCCACATGTGGCCGTAGCGTGCTACTGGACTGAAGCACCGGCCTCAGAAGCAAAGGAGCACCTAGTGGATTTTGGGGTCTCCTTTTTATTAGAATATATTTTAGGCACCATGTCAGTTTTGCAGGGCTCTTGTGGTACCAAAACAGTGGAAACCCCCCAAAAGTGACCCCATTTGGGAAACTACACCCCTCGAAGGAATTTATTTAGGGGTATAGTGAGCATTTTGACTGGACAGTTTTTTTGCAGACATTTTTTGGAAGTAGGCTGTGAAAATGCAAATCTACATTCTTTCAAATAAAATGTAGGTTTAGCTAATTTTTTTTTATTTCCAAAAGGACTAAAGGAGAAAAAGCACCACAACATTTGTAAAGCGATTTCTCCCGAGTAAAACAATACCCCGCATGTGGTAATAAATGGTTGTTTGGACACATGGCAGGGCTTAGAAGGGAAAGAGCGATATTTGACTTTTGGAGCTCAAATTTAGCAGGAATGGTTTGCGGAGGCCAGGTCACATTTGCAAAGCCCCTGAGGGACCAAAACAGTGGAAACCCCCCACAAGTGACCCCATTTTGGAAACTGCACCCCATGAGGAAATTATATGGGGGTATAGTGAGCATTTTGACACTGCAGGTTTTTTACAGAAATTATTGGAAGCAGGCCGTGAAAATGAAAATCTACATTCTTTCAAAGAAAATGTAGGTTTAGCTAATTTTTTCTAATTTCCACAAGGACTGAAGGAGAAAAAGCAGCGCAAAATTTGTAAAGCAATTTCTCCCGAGTACGGCAATACCCCATATGTGGTTATAAACTAATTTTGCTGGATTGGTTTCTGGTCGCTATGTCGCATTTGCAAAACCCCTGTGGGACCAAAACAGTGGAAACCCCCCAAAAGGGATCCCCATTTTGGAAACTACACCCCTCAATGCATTTACCTAGGGGTGTAGTAAGCATGTTAACTCTGCAGCTGTTTTGCATCAATTAGTGTGCACTCGATATTGCAGAGTGAAAATGGTATTTTTTTCCATAGATATGCCAAGATGTGGTGCCCAGCTTGTGCCACCATAACAAGACAGCTCTCTAATTATTATGCTGTGTTTCCCGGTTTTAGAATCACCCTACATGGGGCTCTAATCTTTTGCCTGGACATTTGACAGGGCTCATTGAGAGAGTACCATGCGAAATTGAGGCCTAATTTGGTGATTTACACAGAATTGGTTCACAATTGCAGAGGCTCAGATGGGAAATAATAAAATAAACCCCCCAGAAGTGACCCCATTTTAGAAACTACACCCCTCAAGGCATTTAGTAAGGGGTGTAGTGAGCATTTTCACCCCACAGGTTTTTTCCATAAATAAATGTGCTGCGTATGGTGCAAAGTAAAAATACAAATTTTTCCCCAGAATTGCCAATTCAGTGGCAAGTATGTCGTGCCCAGCTTATGCCACTGTAGACACACACCCCAAAAATTGTTAAAAGGATTCTCCCGGGTATGGCGGCACCATATATGTGGAAGTAAACTGCTGTTTGGGCACACTGTAGGGCTCAGATGGGTGGGAGCGCCATTTGGCTTTTGAAGCGTAGATTTTGCTTGGTAGTAGATTTGTTTGATCTGGTGTTTCCATTTATAATGTGGGGCATATGTGAGCTGGGCAGAGTACATCAGGGACATAGTCAGGTGGCATAATAATGGGGTAAAAAAAACTATAAAATAATCCATAGATGTGTGTTACGCTGTGACACAATCCTTTCTGCACAGGCCGGTGTCGCACTGATATATGGCGTCCTTTCTTATGCCCCTTTTGGTCCACACTCCGCACCTTTGCAGTTTGTGGAATTTTGCTGTGAAGTGTTGTCCTGGTATAATACGGGCACCCTCGCTTCCAGTAGATATGTTTGGGCCCTCCCCTTCCTGGTTCCCTAATTTGAGGGCCCTGATAAATCGTGTCTTGAAACAGAAGAAATGTTCCCCTCGGGCACAACTGCATATTTTTATTTCCTGACTTATTGGAGCCATAACTAATTTTATTTTTTCATAGACGTAGCGGTATGAGGGCTGTTTTTTGAGGGACAAGCTGTAGTTATTATTGGTACCATTTTGGGGTACATGCGACTTTTTGATCACCTTTTATCCTATTTTTTGAGAGGCAAGGTGACCAAGAAACAGCAATTCTGCCATAGTTTTTTTAGGTTTTTTTTTATACAGCATTCACCAAGCATTATAAATTACATGTTAACTTTATTCTGCGGGTCGGTACAATTCCAGCGATACCTAATTTATGGCACTTTTTTATGTTTTACAACTTTTAATATATTTTGTACAACTTTTTTTCACATTTTTTTACACTTTACTTTAAGGTCCAACTGTCAGATTTTTTTTTCTAATACATTGCACTAACTACGTAGTGCAATGTATTAGATCTGTCAGTCATTCACTGACAGCAAGCCGAGTAGGCTTCGCCTCCGAGCGGGGCCTAATCGGCTTCCGTAATGGCAAACAGGAGGCCATTGTTAGGTCTCCTGGTGTCATAGTAGCAGTCGGCAGTTGTGCGATTGCAGGGCACAGCTGCCGATCTGCTAGCAACCACAAAGATCCAGCGATCGGATCCGATCGCTGCATCTGAGGGGTTAATGGCAGGGATCGGAGCTAGCTCCGGTTCCTGCCGTTACTGGTGGATGTCAGCTGTAACATAAAGCTGATATCCACCGCTGATGGCGCCGGCTCATCTCCTGAGCCGGCGCCATCTTGCCGGCAGCTACGGAGGCCTTTCAGGCCACGCTTCCGGGCAGGAGCTGGAAGTTTTCCGTGCTAGGCACACTGTGAGGCCACTATTAGGCCTCCGGTTGCCATTGCAGCCACCGACACCCCAGCGATTTCATTGCTGGGGTGTCGATGAGATGCAAACACCTTTAATGTAGCCATCGCTTTTGACGGCTGCATTTAAGGGGTTAATGTCGGGGATCGAAGTTAACTTCGGTCCCGCCGTTACAGCAGGATGTCAGCTGTCAGATACAGCTGACATCCGGGAATGATGGCACCGACTCTGCTTCTGAGCCGGTGCCAAACATTTGGCGTAAGTATACGACATTTTGCGGGAAGCACTGGCTTTCCATGTCGTATACTTACGTCAAATGCGGGAAGGGGTTAAATAGCACCATTAGAAAGTACAACTTGTCCCGTAAAAATGAAAACCACACATGGCCGTGTCAACGAAAAAATAAAAAAAAGTTATAACTCTTTGAAGGCAGGGCGGAAAAAAAAAGCATAAAAACGAAAATCAGTCTGGTCCTTAAAGGGTTAAAGGGCTATTCCAGTTTCTGCGAATAAAAAATATTTTTTGTATAAAGGAAAGATATAACATTTTTCAATATACTTTCTGTATTATTTCCTTACGATTTTAAGATCTCTGCTTGCTGTCATTGAATAGTAATGTAATTATTTTTTTTACTTACATTGGATAAAAATCTGTCAGATGTCAGACCCCAAAATTAAATTCAGACCCCAGACCAGAGCCCTAAATTAATTCAGACCCCGATATTAATACGGTCTCTAGACCAGACACCTGTATTGTAGATAACAGTGGTCCTAGTAATAAAGAGGCTCTGTCACCACATTATAAGTGGCCTATATTGTACATGATGTGATCGGCGCTGTAATGTAGATAACAGTGGTCCTAGTAATAAACAGGCTCTGTCACCACATTATAAGCGACCTATATTGTACGTGATGTGATCGGCGCTGTAATGTAGAGAACAGTGGTCCTAGTAATAAACAGGCTCTGTCACCACATTATAAGCACCCTATATTGTACGTGATGTGATCGGCGCTGTAATGTAGAGAACAGTGGTCCTAGTAATAAAGAGGCTCTGTCACCACATTATAAGCGGCCTATATTGTACACGATGTGATCGGCGCTGTAATGTAGATAACAGTGGTCCTAGTAATAAAGAGGCTCTGTCACCTCATTATAAGTGCCCTATATTGTACGTGATGTGATCGGCACTGTAATGTAGATAACAGTGGTCCTAGTAATAAAGAGGCTCTGTCCCCACATTATAAGTGGCCTATCTTGTACATGATGTGATTGGCGCTGTAATGTAGATAACAGTGGTCCTAGTAATAAAGAGGCTCTGTCACCACATTATAAGTGGCCTATCTTGTACATGATGTGATTGGCGCTGTAATGTAGATAACAGTGGTCCTAGTAATAAAGAGGATCTGTCCCCACATTATAAGCGGCCTATATTGTACGTGATGTGATCGGCGCTGTATTGTAGATTACAGCAGTGTTTTTTATTTAGAAAAACGATCATTTTTGGCGGAGTTATGACCTATATTAGCTTTATGCTAATGAGTCTCTCAATGGACAACTGGGCATGTTTTACTATATGACCAAGTGGGCGATCACATCATGTACAAGATAGACCACTTATAATGTGGTGACAGCGCCTCTTTAAGGTTTGTCTCATGAAGAACAGCCTCTTCTGCAGTCAGGGTATGATCACACAGAGTGTTTTCAGGCGTATTTTGGGGCGTTAACGCTTCGAAAAATGGCTGAAAAAAATGGAAGAACGCCTACAAACATCTGCCCATTGATTTCAATGGGAAATACGGCGTTCTGTTCGGACGGGGCGTTTTTTTACGCCTCGTTTTCCAAAATAAGGGTATTCCTTTAACATGGAATATGCTGCGATCACTTTTTGAGTCATACATGTTACCTCAGCTCTCTCTTCTAGTCCATTTCTATCCATGTTCAGTAGTGGGGGGGGACTCTGCTGCACCACAGCCATACCTGCCCACAGGTTGTGTGTGTTATTGCAGCCCTGCCTCTTTTACTACAATGAAGCTGAGCTGCAATACCAGGCACGACCCATGGACAAGTCTGGCGCTGTTTTTGGAAGAAAGCAGCCATGTTTTTCTAATCCTGGACAACTTCTTTAACCCTTCCCTGCCAAGATGGGAATCTCATACGTCCCGGCAGGAAGGCACCTTGGTAGACAAGGACGAATAAATCAGGAACTAACATGAAGTTTAACCCCTTCCCGACATTTAACATATCCATACGCCAAAGTCGGGAAGGGGAAGTATGGAACGGGCTCACGGAGTCAACCCGCTCCATACGATGCCGGTGTCGGCTGTATATGACACTCGTGCGCGATCCCGCTTGTTTAACTCGTTAAATGCCGTGGTCAATAGCGAGCACAGCATTTAAATCATTAGAAAGAGGGGGGCGACCCCCTCTAACAGCTCATCACGCCCCCCCGCAATGCAATCGTGGAAAGCGATGGTTGCTATGGCTGCCTGGGGGCCTAATGAAGGCCCCCAGGTCCGCCATCTTTGTGCGCCTATTAAGCTATGCCTCCGGCAGGGCTTAATAGATGCCTGTCAGAATCACGATATATACATTAGTATTGCAGTATATAGTGCAGGCGATCTGACGATCGCTGGTTGAAGTCCCCTAGGGGGACTAATAAAAAAAGTACAAATTAGTCAAATAAAGTTGTTGTTTTTTTATGTAAAAATTTTGCTGTTTTAGGCCCCATGCACACGAACGTATTTTTTCCTGTCCGTAAATACGGGTCCGGTGTCACCAGTATTCCACCCGTATTTACGGACCCATTTTCTCTGCACTAATCGGCAGCCCCTTCTCTCTATCAGGATAGAGAGAAGGGGCAGACCTTTCCGCAGCGTTTGAAAGTACAAAAAAGTTCATACGTACCCCGGCCGTTGTCTTGGTGACGCGTCCCTCTCTGGACATCCAGTCCGACCTCCCTGGATGACGCGGCAGTCCATGTGACCGCTGCAGCCAGTGATTGGACTGGAGGAAGAAGAAGAAAAAGCCTAAGGGTATGTTCACACGGCCAAATTTCAGACGTATACGAGGCGTATTATGCCTCGTTTTACGTCTGAAAATAGGGCTGCAATACGTCGGCAAACATCTGCCCATTCATTTGAATGGGTTTGCCGACGTACTGTGCAGACGACCTGTTATTTACGCGTCGTCGTTTGACAGCTGTCAAACGACGACTCGTAAAAATACAGCCTCGTCAAAAGAAGTGCAGGACACTTCTTTCAGACGTTTTTGGAGCTGTTTTCTCATAGACTCCAATGAAAACAGCTCCAAAAACGAGTTGGTAAAAAAATGAGTTGGTAAAAATGCGAGTTGGTAAAAAACGTCTGAAAAGCAGGGTCTGTTTTCCCTTGAAAACAGCTCTGGATTTTCAGACGTTTTGGTTGACTACGTGTGAACATACCCTAAGTCTACAATCATTTTGTACATTGAAAGAATCCAAAATCAAAACACAGAGCTAGAGTGGCATCTAGTGGAGAAACAACAGAATGCAGGAACTCATATTCATATATATATATATATATATACATATAAATAAAATAATATTTCTAGAGCAGCCTTTTTTCAGACTGTCCCTAATGCATTCCTCCCAAGTGCCCAATCACAATCCCGCGTAGCCCCTGCCGAGTAGGAGCTCTTGCTACGTGAGAGTGGCCACAGATTCATTGTGATTGGGGCACCGTGCTGGTGCTGTTGTGGGAAGCTATTATTGGAGCATTGTGGGTGAAAACTGGGACTTGGCTATAAGGAGTGCAGAGGCAGCAGTCGTATCTGAGTTCCAGTGCCTGAGGCGGCGCAAAGGCCCCTCTATCACATAAGAAGACACCAGTATTATAAATGGCACCTGGTAGGTGGGGTCCCTGTTACAGATCTCTCAATGGAGCCCATACATCTGACTAGAACTGTTGTTGCAGCTATCACTGTGACTGTGGCTGGCATGATTATTGGAGCACTGGCTGGAATGGTTATGGGAGCACTGTGGCTGGCACTGTTATGGGAGCACTGTGGCTGGCACTGTTATGGGAGCACTGTGGCTGGCACTGTTATGGGAGCACTGTGGTTGGCACTGTTATGGGAGCACTGGTTGGCACTGTTATGGGAGCACTGGTTGGCACTGTTATGGTAGCACTGGTTGGCACTGTTATGGGAGCACTGTGGCTGGCACTGTTATGGGAGCACTGTGGCTGGCACTGTTATGGGAGCACTGTGGCTGGCACGGTTATGGGAGCACTGTGGCTGGCACGGTTATGGGAGCACTGTGGCTGGCACTGTTATGGGAGCACTGTGGTTGGCACTGTTATGGGAGCACTGTGGTTGGCACTGTTATGGGAGCACTGTGGTTGGCACTGTTATGGGAGCACTGGTTGGCACTGTTATGGGAGCACTGTTTGGCACTGTTATGGGAGCACTGGTTGGCACTGTTATGTGAGCACTGGATGGCACTGTTATGGGAGCACTGTGGCTGGCACTGTTATGGGAGCACTGTGGCTGGCACTGTTATGGGAGCACTGTGGCTGGCACTGTTATGGGAGTACTGTAGCTGACACTGTTATGGGAGTACTGGTTGGCACTGTTATGGGAGCACTGGTTGGCACTGTTATGGGAGCACTGTGGCTGGCAATGTTATGGGAGCACTGTGGCTGGCACTGTTATGGGAGCACTGTGGTTGGCACTGTTATGGGAGCACTGGTTGGCACTGTTATGGGAGCACTGGTTGGCACTGTTATGGGAGCACTGGTTGGCACTGTTATGGGAGCACTGTGGCTGGCACTGTTATGGGAGCACTGTGGCTGGCACTGTTATGGGAGCACTGTGGCTGGCACTGTTATGGGAGCACTGTGGCTGGCACTGTTATGGGAGCACTGTGGCTGGCACTGTTATGGGAGCACTGTGGCTGGCACTGTTATTGGAGCACTGTGGCTGGCACTGTTATGGCAGCACTGTGGCTAGCACTGTTATGGGAGCACTGTGGCTGGCACTGTTATGGGAGCACTGTGTCTGGCACTGTTATGGGAGCACTGTGGCTGGCACGGTTATGGGAGCACTGTGTCTGGCACGGTTATGGGAGCACTGTGGCTGGCACGGTTATGGGAGCACTGTGGCTGGCACTGTTATGGGAGCACTGTGGCTGGCACGGTTATGGGAGCACTGTGGCTGGCACGGTTATGGGAGCACTGTGGTTGGCACTGTTATGGGAGCACTGTGGTTGGCACTGTTATGGGAGCACTGGTTGGCACTGTTATGGGAGCACTGGTTGGCACTGTTATGGGAGTACTGGTTGGCACTGTTATGGGAGCACTGGTTGGCAATGTTATGGGAGCACTGGTTGGCACTGTTATGGGAGCACTGGATGACACTGTTATGGGAGCACTGTGGCTGGCACTGTTATGGGAGCACTGTGGCTGGCACTGTTATGGGAGCACTGTGGCTGGCACTGTTATGGGAGCACTGTGGCTGGCACGGTTATGGGAGCACTGTGGCTGGCACGGTTATGGGAGCACTGTGGCTGGCACGGTTATGGGAGCACTGTGGTTGGCACTGTTATGGGAGCACTGTGGTTGGCACTGTTATGGGAGCACTGGTTGGCACTGTTATGGGAGCACTGGTTGGCACTGTTATGGGAGCACTGGTTGGCACTGTTATGGGAGCACTGGTTGGCACTGTTATGGGAGCACTGGTTGGCACTGTTATGGGAGCACTGGATGGCACTGTTATGGGAGCACTGTGGCTGGCACTGTTATGGGAGCACTGTGGCTGGCACTGTTATGGGAGTACTGTAGCTGGCACTGTTATGGGAGTACTGGTTGGCACTGTTATGGGAGCACTGGTTGGCACTGTTATGGGAGCACTGGTTGGCACTGTTATGGGAGCACTGGATGGCACTGTTATGGGAGCACTGTGGCTGGCACTGTTATGGGAGCACTGTGGCTGGCACTGTTATGGGAGCACTGTGGCTGGCACTGTTATTGGAGCACTGTGGCTGGCACTGTTATGGCAGCACTGTGGCTAGCACTGTTATGGGAGCACTGTGGCTGGCACTGTTATGGGAGCACTGTGTCTGGCACTGTTATGGGAGCACTGTGGCTGGCACGGTTATGGGAGCACTGTGTCTGGCACGGTTATGGGAGCACTGTGGCTGGCACGGTTATGGGAGCACTGTGGCTGGCACTGTTATGGGAGCACTGTGGCTGGCACGGTTATGGGAGCACTGTGGCTGGCACGGTTATGGGAGCACTGTGGTTGGCACTGTTATGGGAGCACTGTGGTTGGCACTGTTATGGGAGCACTGGTTGGCACTGTTATGGGAGCACTGGTTGGCACTGTTATGGGAGTACTGGTTGGCACTGTTATGGGAGCACTGGTTGGCACTGTTATGGGAGCACTGGTTGGCACTGTTATGGGAGCACTGGATGGCACTGTTATGGGAGCACTGTGGCTGGCACTGTTATGGGAGCACTGTGGCTGGCACTGTTATGGGAGCACTGTGGCTGGCACTGTTATGGGAGCACTGTGGCTGGCACGGTTATGGGAGCACTGTGGCTGGCACGGTTATGGGAGCACTGTGGCTGGCACTGTTATGGGAGCACTGTGGTTGGCACTGTTATGGGAGCACTGTGGTTGGCACTGTTATGGGAGCACTGGTTGGCACTGTTATGGGAGCACTGGTTGGCACTGTTATGGGAGCACTGGTTGGCACTGTTATGGGAGCACTGGTTGGCACTGTTATGGGAGCACTGGTTGGCACTGTTATGGGAGCACTGGATGGCACTGTTATGGGAGCACTGTGGCTGGCACTGTTATGGGAGCACTGTGGCTGGCACTGTTATGGGAGTACTGTAGCTGGCACTGTTATGGGAGTACTGGTTGGCACTGTTATGGGAGCACTGGTTGGCACTGTTATGGGAGCACTGGTTGGCACTGTTATGGGAGCACTGGATGGCACTGTTATGGGAGCACTGTGGCTGGCACTGTTATGGGAGCACTGTGGCTGGCACTGTTATGGGAGCACTGTGGCTGGCACTGTTATGGGAGCACTGTGGTTGGCACTGTTATGGGAGCACTGTGGCTGGCACTGTTATGGGAGCACTGTGGTTGGCACTGTTATGGGAGCACTGTGGCTGGCACTGTTATGGGAGCACTGTGGTTGGCACTGTTATGGGAGCACTGTGGCTGGCACTGTTATGGGAGCACTGTGGCTGGCACTGTTATGGGAGTACTGTAGCTGGCACTGTTATGGGAGTACTGGTTGGCACTGTTATGGGAGCACTGTGGTTGGCACTGTTATGGGAGCACTGGATGGCACTGTTATGGGAGCACTGTGGCTGGCACTGTTATGGGAGCACTGTGGCTGGCACTGTTATGGGAGCACTGTGGCTGGCACTGTTATGGGAGTACTGTAGCTGGCACTGTTATGGGAGTACTGGTTGGCACTGTTATGGGAGCACTGGTTGGCACTGTTATGGGAGCACTGGTTGGCACTGTTATGGGAGCACTGGATGGCACTGTTATGGGAGCACTGTGGCTGGCACTGTTATGGGAGCACTGTGGCTGGCACTGTTATGGGAGCACTGTGGCTGGCACTGTTATGGGAGCACTGTGGCTGGCACTGTTATGGGAGCACTGTGGCTGGCACTGTCATGGGAGCACTGTGGCTGGCACTGTTATGGGAGCACTGTGGCTGGCACTGTTATGGGAGCACTGTGGCTGGCACTGTTATGGGAGCACTGTGGCTGGCACTGTTATGGGAGCACTGTGGCTGGCACTGTTATGGGAGCACTGTGGCTGGCACTGTTATGGGAGCACTGTGGCTGGCACTGTTATGGGAGCACTGTGGCTGGCATTGTTATGGGAGCACTGTGGCTGGCACTGTTATGGGAGCACTGTGGCTGGCACTGTTATGGGAGCACTGTGGCTAGCACTGTGGCTAGCACTGTTATGGGAGCACTGTGGCTGGCACGGTTATGGCAGCACTGTGGCTAGCACTGTTATGGGAGCACTGTGGCTGGCACTGTTATGGGAGCACTGTGTCTGGCACTGTTATGGGAGCACTGTGGCTGGCACGGTTATGGGAGCACTGGTTGGCACTGTTATGGGAGCACTGGTTGGCACTGTTATGGGAGCACTGGTTGGCACTGTTATGCTAGCACTGGTTGGCACTGTTATGGGAGCACTGTGGCTGGCACTGTTATGGGAGCACTGTGGCTGGCACTGTTATGGGAGTACTGTAGCTGGCACTGTTATGGGAGTACTGGTTGGCACTGTTATGGGAGCACTGTCGTTGGCACTGTTAAGGGAGCACTGGATGGCACTGTTATGGGAGCACTGTAGCTGGCACTGTTATGGGAGTACTGGTTGGCACTGTTATGGGAGCACTGTGGTTGGCACTGTTAAGGGAGCACTGGATGGCACTGTTATGGGAGTACTGTGGTTGGCACTGTTAAGGGAACACTGGCTGTCACTGTTATGGGAGCACTTTAGCTGGCAGTTATGGGAGCCCTCGTTGGCACTTTTATGGGAGCACTGGATGGCAGGGTTATGGGAGCACTGTGGTTGGCACTGTTATGGGAACACTGTACTTGGCACTGCTGTGGGAGCACTGTGGTTGGCACTGGTATGGAGGCACTGTGGCTGTCATATATTATGAGGGCAATGTGGTATTTTGTTGCACTGTGAATGTCCTTAACCCCTTCCCGCTCCTGTACGTACTATTAGGTCATGGCAGCTGTATCGTTCGCACTTCATGACCTAATAGTACGTCTCGGGAGTAACGGTCATTTCGGCCGTCCTCCCGACACATACAATACATACACATACTGCTGTCTCGTACAGCAGCTGTCACAGCTCCTACAGCGGGGACCGATCGCTGTGTCCCCGCTGATTAACCCCTTAAAAGCCGCGTTCAATAGGGATCGCGGCTTTTTAGGGGTTAAGCTACAATCGCCGGCCTACTACACGATAGCGGCCGGCGATTGTAACTATGGCAACCGGACACCAAACAATGGCGTCCGGCTATGCCATCGACGGAAGCCTAGTGGGTTCTGACAACGTCAGGACCCACTATGCTTGCTGTCAGTGAGTAGCTGACAGCTCTAATACACTGCACTACGCATGTAGTGCAGTGTATTAGAATAGCGATCAGGGCCTCCTGCCCTCAAGTCCCCTAGTGGGACAAAGTAATAAAGTAAAAAAAAAGTACAAAAAAGTTGTGTAAAAATAAGAAAATAAAAGTTTTAAAAGTAATAAAAGTAAAAATCCCCCTTTTTCCCTTATCAGTCCTTTATTATTAATAAAAATATATAAACAAACAAATAAACTATACATAATTGGTATCGCCGCGTCCGTAACGGCCTGAACTACAAAATTATTTCATTATTTATCCCGCACGGTGAACGCTGTAAAATAAAATAATAATAAACCGTATCACAATCACAATTGTTTGGTCACTTCACCTCCCAAAAAATGGAATAAAAAGAGATCAAAAAGTCGCATGTACCGAAAAATGGTCCTGATCGAAACTGCAGTTCGTTACGCAAAAAATAAGTCCTCGCACGGCTTTATTGATGGAAAAATAAAACCGTTCTGGCTCTTAGAATAAGGCAACACCAAAAAGTGAATGATTGTTTACAAAACGTATTTTATTGTGCAAACGCCATAAGACATAAAAAAAAACTATAAACATCTGGTATCGCCGTAATCGTATCGCCCCGCAGAATAAAGTGAATATGTCATTTATAGCGCACGGTGAACGCTGTAAAAACTGTAAACATCTGGTATCGCCGTAATCGTATCGCCCCGCAGAATAAAGTGAATATGTCATTTATAGCGCACGGTGAACGCTGCAGAAACTATAAACATCTGGTATCGCTGTAATCGTATCGCCCCGCAGAATAAAGTGAATATGTCATTTATAGCGCACGGTGAACGCTGTAAAAAAAAAGAATAAAAAAACAATAGTAGAATTGCTGTTTATTAGTCACCGCGCCACCTAAAAATAGAATAAAAACTGATCAAAAAGCCGCATGCACCCCAAGAAAACTACAATGGATTCCTCAAGGGGTCTAGTTTCCAAATTGGGGTCACTTTTGGGGGGTTTCCACTGTTTTGGCACCACAAGACCTCTTCAAACCGGACATGGTGCCTAATAAAAAGGAGGCCTCATAATCCACTAGGTGCTCCTTTGCTTCGGAGGCCGGCGCTTCAGTCCATTACCGCCCGAGGGCCACATGTGGGATATTTCTCAAACCTGCAGAATCTGGGCAATAAGTACTAAGTTGCGTTTCTCTGATAAATCCTTTTGTGTTATAAAAAAAATGGTATAAAAATGATTTTCTGACAAAAATAAATATGTAAATTTCACCTCTACTTTGCTCTAAATTCCTGTGAAACACCTAAAGGGTTCATAAACTTTCTAAATGCTGTTGTCAATACTTTGAGGGGTCTAGTTTCTGAAATGGGGTGTTTGATAGGGGTTTCTAATATATGGGCCCCTCAAAGCAACTTCAAAACTGAACCGGAACCTAAAAAAAAATTAAATGAGGCAATACTTCGCTTCTTACATTATACTGATAATGAGCCGTGCCCACCCCGAGATGACCCCAGTTTTGACCGTTTGTATAAACGGAGACCCCTATTAGACCGTTCCAGTGCCCGGTTTTCCCAAGCATACACCCCAGAGAAGTGTATTTCTATTGAGGAGTCCCTAGTACATTTTAAAGGGAGGGTTCAATTCCGCGAGTACCTGCCGGGTAAGAGGGCAAGGTATGGCGTGAAGATGTATAAGCTGCGAGAGTGCATCAGGGTATACCTACAGGTTTAGGATACATGAAGGGAAGGACACCAGTATTCAGCCCCCAGAATGCCCCCCCCCCCCTTACTGGGAGTTAATGCAAAAATTGTGTGGGATTTGGTTCACCCACTGCTGGACCAGGGTTACCACCTCTACCTGGATAATTTTTACACCAGCGTCAAACTCTTCAACTGCCTCGCTTCCAGTCCTGTGGCATGCGGCACTGCTAGAAGAAATCTGAGAGGCCTCCCTAAGACTCTGCAGGGCAAACAAGAAGGGGTGAGCGCAGGGCACATTCTAGCAGCAACATATTGTGTGTCACGTACAAGGACAAGAGAGATGCCACACCAATACCCATGTACCTGTACGAGGTACCAGTACAGAGACCCCCAAACCAGACTGCATACTGGACTACAATAGGTACATGGGAGGGGTGGACTTGTCAGATCAAGTCCTGAAGCCCTACAGCGCCATGCGGTGTGGTATAAGAAGCTGGCCGGGCACATCATACAGATGGCATTGTACAAAGTGTTAGTGCTACGTCGATGTGCAGGCCAGAGGGGAACTTTCCTGGAATTTCAAGAGGTGATTATCAAGAAACTAATTTTTAGGGACTAAGAAGGGGGGACACCCAGTACTTCTGGAAGCGAGGCCACACGCATCGTACCAGGGCGGCAACACTTTCCAGGAGAAGTTCCCCAAACTGGCAAGAAAGGGAAAAGTCGAAAGAGGTACAAAGTCTGCTATAAGAGGGGGATAAGGGATGACACAATATATCAATGTGACGTGTCCCGAAAAACTAATTCTCCGTATGAACGAGTGCTTCAAAATGTATCATACATCCCTTGATTTTTAATCTACCCCAGTTTTACTTACACTCATGCACTCCGCACAGCTTATCCCCCTTATCTTTCCCTTCTGAGCCCTGCCGTGCGCCCAGGCAGCTGATAACAGCCACATTGAGGGTATTGCCAAACCCGTGAGAACCCACATTACAGTTTATGGGGTGTATGTCCCGGTAAAAATGCTCACTACACCTCTAGATGAATGCCTTAAGGGGTGTAGTTTTTAAAATTGGGTCACTTCTCAGAGGTTTCAACTGTACTGGGACCTCAGGGGCTTCTGCATACATGACTTTGCACCAGAAAATCCCCAGTAGACCAAATGGTGGTCCTTTCCTTCTGAGCCCTCCCATGAGCCCAAATGTCAGTTTATCACCACAAATTTGGCATTGCCGCACTCAGGACAAATTTCTTGTGAAAATAATATATTTTGAGCTAAAAAAAACATTATTGGAAAAAATTATATTTTTTTTTAATTCCCAGCCCAATTCAAATAAGTTCCGTGAAGAAACTATGGGGGTCTAAATGGTCACATAACCCATCAATTAATTCCTAGAGGGGTGTAGTTTCCAAAATGGGGTCACTTCTGGTGGGTTTCCATTGCTTTGATAGCTCTGGGGCTCTGCAAATGCGACATGGCACCCGAAATCCAATCCAGCAAAATCTGCACTCCAAAGAACACACAGCGCTCCTTTCTTCTGAGGCCTCCCATGGGCCCAAACGGCAGTTTATCACCACAAATGGGGTATTTCCGCACTCAGGAGAAATTGGGCAACAAAATGGGGTATTTTGTTCCCTGTGAAAATAAGAATTTTATCATAAAAGACATCTTATTGGAAAAAAATGTCATTTTTTTAATTTCACAGCCCAATTCAAATAGGTGCTGTGTAAAAACTGTGGGGTCAAAATGGCAACAACAACAACCATAAATGAATTCCTTGAGGGGTGTAGTTTCTGAAATGGGGTCACTTTTGTGGGATTCCTTCTGTTTTGTCACCTCAACACCTCTTCAAACCTGGCATGCTGCCTAAAATATATTCTAATAAAAAAGAGGCTTCAAAATGTACTAGGTGCTTCTTTGCTTCTGGGGCTTGTGTTTTATTCCACGAGCGCACTAGAGACACATGTGGGACATTTCTAAAAACTACAGAATCTGGACAATACATATTTAGTAGTGTTTCTCTGGTAAAACCTTCTGTGTTAAAGAAAAAATTTGAATACAATTGAAATTCAGCAAGAAAAATACTACTTTGCATTAATTTCTGTGAAATGCCTAAAGGGTTAAATAAACATTCTAAATGCTGTTTTGAATACTTTGAGGGGTCTAGTTTTTAAAATGGGGTGTTTTATGGGGGTTTCTAATACATAGGCCCCTCAAAGCCACTTCGGAACTGAACAGGTACCTTAAAAAAAAGGCTTTTGAAATTTTCTTAAAAATATGTGAAATTGCTGTTTATGTTCTAAGCCTTGTAACGTCCAAGAAAAATAAAAGAATGTTCAAAAAACTATGCCAATCTAAAGTAGACATATGGGAAATGTGAACTAGTAACTATTTTGGGTGGTATAACTGTCTGTTTTACAAGCAGATGCATTTAAATTCTGAAAAATGCTATTTTTTATAAATTTTCTCTTAATTTTGCAATTTTTCACCAATAAACACTGAAAATATCATCCAAATTTTACCACTAACATGAAGCCCAATGTGTCACGAGATAACATCTAAGAATCGCTTTGATAGGTTTAAGCATTCCGACGTTATTACCACATAAAGTGAAATATGTCAGATTTGAAAAATGGCCTCTGAGCCTTAAGGCCAAAACAAGGCTGCGTCCTTAACCCCTTAATGACCAGCCTATTTTAAACCTTAATGACCAAGCCATTTTTTAAGTTTTTCCATCGTCGCATTCCAAGAGCTATAACCTTTTTATTTTTGCGTCGACATAGCTGTATAAGGTCTTGTTTTTTGCGGGACAAGTTGTATTTTTTAATAGCACCATTTTGGGGTACATATTATTTATTGATTAACTTTTATTAACTTTTATTTGGGGGGAAATAGAAAAAAACCTGAAATGTTGCCACTCTTTTTTGCGTCTTAAATCTACGCCGTTTACCATGTGATATAAATAACACAATAACTTTATTCAGCGGGATGTTGCGATTGCAACGATACCAAATTTGTATAGTTTTTGTATGTTTTACTACTTTTACACAGGAAAAACACTTTTTTCAAAATTATTTGTTTTTGTGTCTCCATATTTGAAGAGCCGTAACGTTTTTATTTTTTCGCCGATGCGGTCGTATGAGGGCTTTTTTTTGCGGGGCGACTTGTAGTTTTTATTTGTACCATTTTGGAGAAGATGCGACTTTTTGATCACTTTTTATCACATTTTTTAAAGTCAGTATTCGCAGAAAACAGCATTTTTTCTATAGTTTTTTATTACATTTTTTTACGGCGTTCGCCGTGCGGGTTAAATAATGTAATAGATTTATAGTCGGGGTCGTTACGGATGCGGCAATACCAAATATGTGTAACTTTTTAACTTTATTTTGTTTTTTTAATAGTAAAGCAGTTTGTAAGGGGAAAAGCTGGGTTTTTCATTTTTTTTCACATTTTTTTTTAATTAACTTTATTAAACTTTTTTTTCACTTTTTTACTAGTCCCACTAGGGGACTTTAATATGAGATTCTGCGATCGCATTTATAATACACTGCAATACTTTTGTATTGCAGTGTATTACTGCCTGTCCGTTTAACACGGACAGGCATCTGCTAGGTCATGCCTCCGGCATGATCTAGCAGGCATTCACTCAGGGCAGACCTGGGGGCCTTTATTAGACCCCCGGCTGCCATCGGAGACACAGACACTCGGCAATCGTATCGCTGGGTGTCGGTGGGAGAGAGATGGAGCTCCCTCCCTCTCTCCAAAAACACTCAGATGCGGTGCACGCTATTGTGCACCGCATCTGAGGGGTTAAACGGGTGAGATCGATACGAATATCGATCTCACCTGGCAGAGCAGGGACGCCCCCAGCCCTCAGCAGCCTCTAGCAGCTGAGAGCAGGGAGATCTGACAGCTCCCTGCTCTGTTTACTTATTCCGATGCCGCGACGTAAAAAGTCTATGGCATCCAGGGCCGGCCTTAGGGTAGATGGCGCCCCGAGCGAAATTATCTTTCGGCGCCCCACGCCATTATAAAAAATGCCCCATAAAAAAAGCATAATTCCTCCCCACAGTATAATGCCCTATATAGTGCCCCCACACAGTGTAATGCCCCTTTAGTGCCCCACACAGTGTAATGCCCCTTTAGTGCCCCACACACAGTATAATAATAATATTTAATAATGTAATATATTATAACGCCTTCAAGGACACAGTATTTTGTCCTCTAATTGTGCCCACACAGTAATAGTGTAGAAGGAAGAGGGAAATGGGAGGAAACCTCCAGCTCACCGATCTGACACTCCTGTGTTGGTAATCGCTCAGGTCAGCCGCGACGGCACACGGCAGCAATAGTAGAAAAAACCAGAGAGGATCCAGCGATAGTGATGTCAAAAATAGGAAAAACTGGGTTTCCACTTTATTGAATGCAAGCTGTTAAAGCTTGAAATAGAACATCAGGAGGAAAAAACAAAGTGGTGATGCGGCAATTGAATAGCCTACGCGTTTCAAGCACTAGGCTGTGCTCTTAGTCATGGCTGTGTCGAGTGTTATGCCCCCTAAGTGCCACACACATTATATTGCCCCCTGTAGTGCCCCTACACAGTATGATGTCCTCCAGAGTATAATGCCCCCACAGCCCCCCTAGTAGAAAGTGCCCCCTGTAGATTGTGCCTTACATCCTCCCTGTAGACAGTGCCATAATCCCCCACCTCCTCCTTGTAGACAGTGCCATACAGCCCCCACCTGCCCCTTGTAGTGTCATACAGCCCCACCTCCCTCTTGTACACAGTGCCCCCCACCGCCCCCTTTTAGACAATGTCATACAGCACCCACCTCCCCATTATAGAAAGTGACATACAGCCCCCACATCCCCCTTGTAGACAGTGCCATACAGCCCCCACATCCCCCTTGTAGAGAGTGACATACAGCCCCCACATCCCCCTTGTAGACAGTGCCATACAGCCCCCACATCCCCCTTGTAGAGAGTGACATACAGCCCCCACATCCCCCTTGTAGACAGTGCCATACAGCCCCCCACCTCCCCCTTGTAGGCAGTGCCATACTGCCCCCCACCTCCACCTGACAGGATCCTTGCATAGGCCGGCTTGATCCAGAGATGTCATCACGCCAACTGCGCAGGGATCCTGTCCCTGCGCCTCATAGGCTGCAGGCGCCTCTGTACCCTGCTACAGAGTTTCCCAACCTTTTCGGACTTGAGCCACCCCTGGAAAAAAGAAATACCAAAAATTGTTTAGAGAAAGACAGAAAATAGCTAAAAATAAGCACTACATTCTTAGGGTATGTTCACACAGCGTTTTTTTGTAAGGCAGAAAAAATCTGCTTTTGAATTGACAGCGTTATTTGATGAGGTTTTTTTTGCGTTTTTTTTTAAGCCGTTGAAGCGAATGCAAAAGACGCAGCAAAAAAAGCTCCAAACGAGCGCCACAGCTATTTTCTTCCTACTATTAATTTCAATTGGAGGTCAGAGGTGGAAACCACTTGAAGACCATCAGCCCCCCCCCCCCCACTCACAGTGAAATAACCATCAGCCCCCCACTCACAGTGAAATAACCATCAGCCCCCCACTCACAGTGAAATAACCATCAGCCCCCCCACTCACAGTGAAATAACCATCAGCCCCCCACTCACAGTGAAATAACCATCAGCCCCCCACTCACAGTGAAATAACCATCAGCCCCCCCAATCACAGTGAAATAACCATCAGCCCCTCACTCACAGTGAAATAACCATCAGCCCCTCCACTCACAGTGAAATAACCATCAGTCCTCCACTCACAGTGAAATAACCATCAGCCCCTCCACTCACAGTGAAATAACCATCAGCCCCTCCACTCACAGTGAAATAACCATCAGCCCCCCACTCACAGTGAAATAACCATCAGCCCCTCCACTCACAGTGAAATAACCATCAGCCCCTCCACTCACAGTGAAATAACCATCAGCCCCCCACTCACAGTGAAATAACCATCAGCCCCTCCACTCACAGTGAAATAACCATCAGCCCCTCCACTCACAGTGAAATAACCATCAGCCCCTCCACTCACAGTAAAATAACCATCAGCCCCCCACTCACAGTAAAATAACCATCAGCCCCTCCACTCACAGTGAAATAACCATCAGCCCCTCCACTCACAGTAAAATAACCATCAGCCCCCCACTCACAGTAAAATAACCATCAGCCCCTCCACTCACAGTGAAATAACCATCAGCCCCCCACTCACAGTAAAATAACCATCAGCCCCCCACTCACAGTGAAATAACCATCAGCCCCTCCACTCACAGTAAAATAACCATCAGCCCTCCACTCACAGTAAAATAACCATCAGCCCCCCACTCACAGTGAAATAACCATCAGCTCCTCCACTCACAGTAAAATAACCATCAGCCCCTCCACTCACAGTAAAATAACCATCAGCCCCTCCACTCACAGTAAAATAATCATCAGCCCCCCCACTCACAGTAAGGCTGGGTTCACACACACTATTTACGGACGTAATTCGGGCGTTTTAGCCCCGAATTACGTCCGAAAATGCGGCTCAAAAGCGCCGGCAAACATCTGCCCATTCATTTGAATGGGTCTTACGATGTTCTGTGCCGACGGTCATTTTTAAAAAAGACGCGTCAAAGAAGTGCCTGTCACTTCTTGAGACGTAATTGGATCCGTTTTCCCTGGACTCCATGGAAAAACAGCTCCAATTACGTCCGTCATGGACGCAGCGAAAAGCGCCTGCACATGCCATTACGGCTGAAATTCCGGAGCTGTTTTCTCCTGAAAACAGCTCCGTAATTTAATCCGTAACGGAGGCTGCCGTGTGAACATACCCTAAAATGACCATCAGCCCCCCACTCACAGTAAAACGACCATCAGCCCCCCACTCACAGTAAAATGACCATTAGCCCCCCACTCACAGTAAAATGACCATTAGCCCCCCACTCACAGTAAAACGACCATCAGCCCCTCCACTCACAGATGCCCCCTGTAGATAGTACCACACAGCCCCCTGTAGATAGTGTCACACAGCCCCCTTGTAGGAGGTCGTGCCACACAGCCCCCTGTAGATAGTACCACACAGCCCCCTGTAGATAGTGTCACACAGCCCCCTTGTAGGTCGTGCCACACAGCCCCCTTGTAGGTCGTGCCACACAGCCCCCTTGTAGGTCGTGCCACACAGCCCCCTTGCTGCACAGCCCCCTGTAGGTCGTGCCACACAGCCCCCTGTAGGTAGTGCCACACAGCCCTCTTGTAGGTAGAGCCACAAAGCCCTTTTGTAGTTCGTGCCACACAGCCCCCTTGTAGGTCGTGCCACACAGCCCCCTTGCTGCACAGCCCCCTTGTAGGTCGTGCCACACAGCCCCCTGTAGGTAGTGCCACACAGCCCCCTGTAGATAGTACCACACAACCCCCTTGTAGGTCGTGCCACAGCCCCCTTGTAGGTCGTGCCACACAGCCCTCTTGTAGGTAGTGCCACACAGCCCCCTGTAGATAGTACGACACAGCCCCCTGTAGATAGTGTCACACAGCCCCCTTGTAGGTCGTGCCACACAGCCCCCTTGCAGGTCGTGCCACACAGCCCCCTTGCTGCACAGCCCCCTGTAGGTAGTGCCACACAGCCCCCTGTAGGTAGTGCCACACAGCCCCCTGTAGGTAGTGCCACACAGCCCCCTGTAGGTAGTGCCACACAGCCCTCTTGTAGGTAGTGCCACACAGCCCCTTTGTAGGTAGTAGGGATGTCACGATACCTGAATTTGGACTTCGATACCGATACTTCGTGTAGTATTGCGATTTCGATACCAAAACGATACTTTGCCAACAGTAATAAAAAAAAGTTCTTCCATTTTCTGATGTGAGGCGCGAGGTGTGATGATGAATTTAACCTCTGTGTGCCTCACATTAATAGTAATTATCATGTTTCTCAGTCATAATGGGTTAATGTGTGAGGTACATGATGGGGTTAATTACTAATAATGTGAGGCACATGGAGGTTTAATTCATCACACCTCGTGCCTCACATTAATAAGTGAAAGAAGTTTTTTTTTATTTATTTTTCACAGCGCACACATCATAAATGACGCAAAAAATTGTTGTGCAGGTTATTACGGCGGCGCCAATACCGAATGTGTATATTTTATATATTGAGACTTATTTTAATGTTTATTGCAAAAAAAAGGCGTATGTGTATTTTTTTAAATGTAACATTACTTTATGTTTTTACTTTATTTTTAAACTTTAATGTACTGGCTTATATCAGATATATGCCAGTACATTGGCCTCTGGACGGATAGTACACAGGCAGTTGTTAGGACATACCTCAGTATGCCCTAACAACAGGAAATATGGTAGGACAGCCCTGGGGTCCTTCAATAGACCCCGGGCTGTCTGCCCATATATGGTATGGCCCTCGATCGCGTCACTGGAATTCCCTGTGACGCGATCCAGGGGCATCCCCCCTCCTCACTTTCCCCTGAATGCTGCAGTCAGCTTTGATCGCATCATTCAGGAGAATAGCGGCGGAGATGAGCGGTTTCTCTGATCTCCGCCGTTATAGAGCGGGGCTGCGGCTGTGTAATACAGTCATTGCCCCGCTCCTGACATTAAGTGCACGCGCGGTCAGCATGAGGTGAGCAGTGCGGCCGCCATGTTCTGTTTTCAGTGCCGCCGCTCATTAGTGCAGCGCTGGCCGCATCGCATCATCCTCGCGGCGCGCACTTGTCAGGACTCAGGAGCGGGGCAATGGCTGTATTACACAGCCGCAGCCCCGCTCTCATTCATCATGTATTACTATACTTAGCTGTGTGGCTCGAACCATTTGGGCATGCACAGTATCGAAACAGTATCGAAGTTTCGATGCATTGTGCATCCCTAGTAATTAGTGCCACAAATCCCCCCCTTGCCGCACCGCCCCCTTGTAGGTAGTGCCACACAGATCCCTTGTAGTGCCACACACACCCTTGTAGGTAGTGCCACACAGATCCCTTGTAGTGCCACACACACCCTTGTAGGTAGTGCCACACAGCCCCCATGTAGGTAGCACTCCCTTCCTGTAGATAGCGCCACTGTAGCTCCCTGTGGCTGGGGATTCCGCTCCTTGACGGAGTGCTTGATGTCTTTGTCCATATATGAACAGTGACATCAGAGGAAACTAACTCCTGAAGCGGAATCCCTGTCCTCAGCATTGCCGACGCTGTGACCGGGGATTCCACTCCAGGAGAAGCCCCTGACGTCTCTGTCCATTTAGTCGGGGGGGGGTGGGGGGGTGCTATCGTCCGTGGCAGTTGTCCAGAGCAGTGTCGCGGCACCCGTGGAGGGTTCTCATGGGAACCTCATGTTGGGAACCACCAGCCTAGTAGATCAATAGTATCTGTGTCTTTAGCGTGGCCGTATTTACATCTCACGCTGCCCTCGGCACTAAGCCTGAATATACCCCCATTACAGGCCTATTTAGTTTAGCCAATTATCTTCATGATTCGCCAGTTTCTGACCAATTATAATGATATTTGCTCAGTGTTCACAAAGGAGAAGATCAATGATAAAAACTTTGCTTATCGTTAATCTCTAATGAGATAAAAAAAGGTAATACTCCCGGCCGTAGTCATAGCGATGCGTATTCTGTTCTGAGCGTAGCCCGGCCTCCAGGGATGACGATGCGTCCCATGTGACAGCTGCAGCCAATCAAAGGCCAATCAAAGGCTGCAGCGGTCACATGGACTACAGCGTAATCGCAGGAGGCGGGGCTACGCTCAGAGAGAGAGAGGGACTACGGCCGGGAGTATTAGCTTTTTTTTAAATTTATTTCTGCAGTCTTTCCGCCAAAAAAACTGCACCAAAATTTGGTGCCGTTTTTCAGGTGAAATTCCCTGCGGTTCTCAGGACGTATACACTGTGTGGTTTTATGTGTCCGCCCTGTGTGTTCCTACCCTTATAATCAAGTTGCTCTCCTCACAAATATTATCTCTAAGGGCTTATTCAGACGAATGGGATATACGTCTGTGCAATGCGCGTGATTTTCACACGCGTGGCACGGACTTATATCAGTCTATGGGGCCGTGCAGACATGTGCGTGATTTTTACTCAGCGTGTGTCCGCTGCGCAAAAGTCACGACATGTCCGTTCTTTGAGCGTTTTTTGCGCATCACGCACCCATTGAAGTCAAAACCACGCATGCCACACGGAAGCACTAACGTGCGAACAGCGTGATTCGCGCAACAGCAGTCAAAAGGATGAATGAAAACAGAAAAGCACCACGTGCTTTTCTGTTTACAAACATCCAAATGGAGTGTCATAATGATGGCGGCTGCGCGAAAAGCACGCAGCCGCGCACCATATGCTGCTGCCGCACGGAGCTGTCAAGTGTCTTTTGCGCACGCAAAACGTTGCGTTTTTTGCAAGTGCAAAAAGCACACGATCGTGTGAATCCAGCCTAAGGCTTTATTCAGACGAACGGGAAAAACTTCCGTGCAACGCGCGTGATTTGCACGCGCGTTGCACGGACCTATATTAGTCTATGGGGCCGTGCGGACATGTGCGTGATTTTTACTCAGTGTGAGTCCGCTGGAAAAAAAGTCACGACGTGTCCATTCTTTGGGCGTTTTTCGCACATCACGCACCCATTGAAGTCAATGGGTGCGTGAAAACCACGCATGCCGCACGGATGCACTTCCGTGCGAACTGCGTGATTCGCGCAAGAGCTGTCAAACTCTGAATGTAAACAGAAAAGCACCACGTGCTTTTCTGTTTACAAACATCCAAACGGAGTGTCTTTGAGATGAGCAAACCCGGACAACCGAACCGAACTTCACCGGGTTCGGCCGAACTAGTTTTGACCGAACCTGGCAAAAAAATTTCCGGTACGCGACGTCAGGAGATAGTCACTGTCTGTGCTGCAAGAGTTAAACTGTTTCAGCACCCTGGACAGTGACTTCCGAACCCAATATACATGAACGTGTAAAAAAAAAGTTCTGACTTACCGAGAACTCCCGGCTTCTTCCTCCAGTCTGACCTCCCGGGATGACAATTCAGTCCAAGTGACAGCTCCAGCCAATCACAGGCCAAGCACAGGCTGCAGCGGTCACATGGACTGCCGCGTCATCCAGGGAGGTGGGGCCAGATGTCAAGAGAGGCGCGTCACCAAGGCAACGGCCGGGAGGGAAGTTCTCGTTAAGTACGAACGTTTTTTTTTTTTAACAGGTTGCTCATCGGAATTCACTGTCGAGGGTGCTGAAAGAGTTACTGCCGATCAGTTACCTCTTTCAGCACCCTGGACAGTGACTATTTACTGAAGTCGACTAGCCTCATCTCTATGATGGTGGCTGCGCGAAAATCACGCAGCTGCGCATAATACACTGATGACACACGGAGCTGTCAAGTGGTTTCTGCGCGCGCAAAACGCCGCATTTTTGCGTCCACAAAAACGCCACGCTCGTGTGAATCCAGCCTAAGGGTAAGGCCACACGGAGCGGCCCTGACACGGTCGCAACGCAGCTAACAACCACGCCGGCACCATGTTCATTGCGGCTGTCAAACAGCCTGTTAGTGGCCGCACGTATTCCGGTTACATTCGCATGCGCTCTGCCACTCCATTCATTCTCTATGGGAGCGCCGGGGATAGCCGAGTGCAGTGTTCGGCTTTTTCCGGCGCTCCCATAGAGAATGGATAGGGGGTAAGTTGTTGCAATTTGCTAAATCGTGCGCCCATAAAGGGTGTATTAATTCATGGCCGCACGATTTTGCAGATAAAGGGACGGTTTACCCGCGTTAACGTGCGGCCATGAATTAATACACCCTTTATGGACGCACGATTTAGCAAATTACAACAACTTACCCTCTATTCATTCTCTATGGGAGCGCCGGCTATCTCCGGCGCTCCCATAGAGAATGAATGGAGCGGCAGTGCGCACGCGAGTGTAACCGGAATACCCCTTAACAAGGTATTTGACAGCCGCTCCTACATAGTGCCAGCGCGGTTGTTGGCCGCGTTGCGACAGTGTGAGGGCCGCTCCGTGTGGCCGTACCCTAAAGAATCCTTTCTCCCCATACAGCACATTAAGCTCCCCTCCCCCATGATTCATAATAAGCTCCTACACCAGAAAATAAACTACACAGAAGTCCCCCTCCTCACAAAATACATGTATAAATAATCCCCCCACTCCTATAGCATTTAGGGCAATGTCCCCTCACCTTTAAAATCGATCTATAAAAAATACACACTTAAATCACCTATAACGTAGACTCCCCTCCCCCACAAAATCTATCTTTTAAAAAAACAAACAAAAACCATCCTGTTACACATCACTTAACCCCTTCCCTCCTCCCTCACACAGCACATAAATAAACATAGATTAAGCTAAAGCCTCTGCTCTTCTTACCTGACTCTGGAGCTCCGTGGAGGAGTCTTCTCTGTGGCAGCAGCACAGCAGGAAGGAGCAGCGTGAGGCTCTGAGTGACACTGCAGTACAGGCTGTGCCGATTGGTGGAGCAGACAGAAGCACCTGCTGCTGCTCCTCCAATCAGCGCTCACTTCACACAGCCGTGAAGAGGAAGGAAAATGTCTCCTCTCTTCGGCTTGTACCCACTGGCGCCCCCCTTACAGCATGGCGGCCGGCGCCCTGTGCGCCTGCACGTGTCACACATAGCTAAGGCCGGCCATGATGGCATCGGAATAAGGCCCGTTAGTGACCGACGTAGAAACACGATGGGCCGGTCACTAACGGGTTAAAATCTGCACTTACCCGTCATTGCTATTTGTTTTGGGACTGGTTTCCCTAAATATGGCACTACTTCTGCTATGGTTATGGGACTGTTACTTACCATTAGATTTTATTATTTACTTCCTATTACTTCTCTGTTTGGGAGGCTACCTCCTACCATTGTTCATATATCTCTGTAACAATTTCTACAGTTTGACTTTATTGTATTGCACTGCGTGCAAACTTTTGCAGTTTTGTGAAAATGTTTTATCTGCTCTGTTTAATTTCTAATAAAAAATTTTGATAACGAAAAAAATATATATTGTATTACGGTCTGTAGCCTTTGGGGGGAATATATTAACCTTTCTACAACAGTTTACTACCGTAGAAAATTCACAAAAGTCTAAATTTTTGGGGCCAAATAATGGGCGGGGCTTAGCAGAAATGGCCAACAATTTTACAATAATTTACGCCAGTAACTGATGTAAATTATAGCAGAAATCTATATGTATAGTGCGGCCCAGATTTATCTCTGGGGGGCGTAACAAGGCAAAGGTCCGTGCCAGACCCATACCTCCCCCCAATCATACGGTTTGCCCCCCCCCAATCAGACAATAAAATACATTTTAAAAATGTACTTACCTCACCACTCCGATTCTCCCTCCCGGATTCCCTCAGGCTCTTACAGCAGGCCGCAGCACATAGAAAGTACTGATGATAGGCCGCAGCACGTAGAAAGTACTGATGACAGGCCGCGCTGCAGCTAAAAGATGCGACACATTTATTAAGAGTCATTCACCTGTTAATAAATGTGTTGCATCTTACTCCAGCAAACTGTTTAATAGGACTGGTGTATGAAACGCCAGTATTAAAGGGGTTTTCCACGTTTTGACAGCTAGAGACCTATCCACTGGATAGGTCATCAGTAAATGATCAGTGCGTGCCCATCACCTGGACCTCGCACCGATCCGCCACTCCAGCTGCCTCCGGGCACCGGACAACACTGCCGGAAGCAGATGGCTCCGGTCAAAGAATAGAGGCCGAGCTGCAGTTCTGCCGAACGGCCGCTATGCAGTGATCGGAGCCTTCTGCTTCCGGCAGTGTTGTCCAGTGCCCGGAGGCCGCTGGACTGGCAGATCGGTGCGGGGTCTGGTGTAGTAACGATTGTTTGCCCCCGTACATTACCGATGATTGCTCCTTGTGACACGCTGTATCGTCGATTGGAGCTGGTTTTCATGGTCAGTATCGGGCCGTCTAAAAGGACCTTTATTTCGTCAGACACCACCATAACTAGGCATTGGAACCAACCCTTCCACCTTAGCGGGTAAAGATTAACCATCTAAAAGGTTCACTATATACACATAAGGGCTAAAGGTGAAAACACAGAGGTGCTCACCATATATCCAGCGTATAACTGTGTCCTCCAAATCTTACGGAGCAGGAGTTGTTCTAGATTCCTGTTTATGTCCCAGACACGTTCATACCATTTTAGACAATGAATCGACATATCGCAAACTTGTGGCGAAATCAAGCACCGCATGTAAAGAATCTTTAAAAAATCTGCTAGAAGAAGGAATTGGATTAGGAGTATTAGCCAAGAAACAGGCAGAATACTTACTGATAGAATTCCCTATTGTTCCCATATTCCATGGGATGCCAAAAATCCATAACTTTGCATGGTCTTGAAACTTGGGGTATCTGTGACGTAGTTGGCTAATACCCCTGCAAACCGGCCTGCTGGTACTACTGTCAGGGGCCTGGCCACAAAAGTAAAATAAAGTGGGCAGCCACCGCTCATCAAGGTTATGATCAGCGGTAATTGGTTTGTAGAAAGGAATGGGACCCATGCAGGGGCCAGAAGCAGCGGCCAGTTCTGCAACTTGGTGAGTGACTCTGTTTTAAACAGTAGATTCAGTTTAATTATTTTTTTTATGTTGCCCCTTCTCTCCCACCTTCCCACTGGTGTCCCTCCCCTTCCCCTCCCCAGATGCCGGTCAAGCGTCATATCCACTCTGGCCCAACTCCCGCCTCGGCCACCTCCCGTTCTCTTAGCCTACTCCTCCGCCCGCTCACAGAGCCCCTGACACTTTGTGTCCTGCTCCCCTCCCACGACTTTCCGTTGCCACCTTCCAAATCCCCTAATAATGGGGGACCCAGATGTATGTCCTCAAATGGAATTCCACTGACTGTATGAGGCCCAGACATTTCTGATGGTGGCCCTACCTGCATACCACATATTCCAGCAATCAAGGCAGTGGAATTCCATTTGAGGAAATACACCAGGTATTCCAAATGTCTACAATAATTTATTTTAATGTCAGTGGAGTATCTGCGCTCACATAATTCTTTCTGCCTGATAGTTTTATTTTATTGCAGACAGAAGACGCCCTGATGGGGTCAAAATTCTCCCTCTCCATGGACAATTTGTTTATGACATGGTGGGAGAACAACATTTTTTCAGCCAATAATCCCTTTTACGAGTGGATTGTGTGGGTTGGACGCTACATCGACGATCTTTTTTTTGTTTAGGGGTCATGATGTGGTGTCTGTACCACCATTTATGAAATACAATAAAACCAATACATTTAATTTACAATGTTACAGGCTCGGCATCCATGGATTCTGTTACCTTCTTCGAGATTACGTTACAGGGGAATTGTAATACAGAAAAGGAAACATTTTGTGAACCCTCTTCGGGCACTACAGTCACCCAGCTCACAGCATCTAGGCAATACCTACAGGGGACCTTATAAGAACTAGGATAGCCTGCTCAAATGACAAGACATTTCACAACCAATGTATAAATATTGACCGTGGATTACATTTTACAGGATATTAACAATGGATGTTAACCCCTTAATGACCAGGCCATTTTGCGCGTTAATGACCAAGGATTATTTTTTGTTTTTTCACGGTCGCATTCCCAGAGTCGTAACTTTTTTTTTATTCTGTCGACATAGCCGTATCTGGGCTTGTTTTTTGTGGGACGAGTTGTATTTTGTAATTGTACCATTTTTAGATGCTTATAATATATTGATTAACTTTTATCAACTTTATTTTAGGAGAGAATTGAAAATAAGCAGCTATTCCAGCATTGATTTTCACGTTATAAATTTACGCCGTTTACTATGCAGCGTAAATAACAAGTTAACTTTATTCTATGGGTTGGCACGATTACGGGGATACCAAATATGTAAAGGTTTTATATGTTTTCCTACGTTTGCACAATAAAAAGCCTTTTAGAAAAAAATTACTTGTTTTTGCATCGCCGCATTCCAAGAGACGTAATTATTTTATTTTTCCTTCAATGTGGCCGTATGTGGGCTTGATTTTTGCAGGCCAATGTGTAGTTTTCATTAGTACCATTTTGGAGTACATAGGACTTATAGATTAACTTTTAATTTTTTATGGGGGGAATGGGAGAAAAGAGAGAAATTTGCCGTTGTTTTTTGTGTTTTTTTAACGGTGGTTTAATTAAAGTGTTCATTTTATTGTTCAAGTCGTTACGATCGCGGGGATAACATATATGTGTATGTGTTATTTGTTTTGACACTTACTAAATAAAACCACTTTTTGGGCAGTTTTATTTGATTTTGACTGTATTTTTTTTTTTTTCCACAAACTTTATTTAACCGATTCACATTTTTTTTTAGTCCCACCAGGGGACTTCACTATGCGATCTGCTGATCGCATATATAATGCTTTGGTATACTTAGTATACCAAAGCAAATATTGCCTGTCAGTGTAAAACTGACAGGCAATCTATTAGGTCATGCCTCTCGCATGGCCTAACAGGCTTTTGCTGAAGGCAGACCTTGGGGTCTTTGTTAGGCCCCCGGCTGCCATGGAAACCCGACGGTGACCCGCGATTTCTTTGTGGGGGCGCCGATGGGGTGACAGCGACATTTAATGGGTTAAACTGCCAGAATCGGAGCGGCTTCGATTCCGGCAGTTGTAGCAGAAGCCAGGCTCTGTATAACAGCCGTGCTCCTGCCGCTGATCACGTGGGTACAGTGTCAGTACCTGTGCGATCACAGGACGGATATATCCGTCCTCCTGCGCGAACTACCAGCTGCAGAGGATGGATATATCTGTCCTTCGGCGTTAAGAGGTTAAGAAGGGCATCAAAACAAAGGATGCAAGAATCCATCTTGTTTAATAATAAATACTGAAGCACAAGAGATCAATTACCAGTTTCTTCAGCGGCATAGAACCAAAAGTTTGGAGAAATTGTGGGTAAAGGCAGCCCTTGGGTCACCTAGAGGATGAGATCTCTTAGTTACATGTTGTCACAAGTCTTTTCTACAGTGTCGCTAACAACAAAACTTGACTTTCCCAAAAAGTTTTTTATTTTTTAAAAAGTACTTACGATATCGATGCGTTTATAAAAATTGTACTAAGCATCATGTCATTTATGCCATTAAATGCAAACATTGTGATCGCGTGTATGTACGGATGTAGCCATCTTTATCGTGACTCGGATAACTTGCTGCAGCAGCGTGATATCACACAACAAAAGTCATTAAAAAGTCAAAACACTGCCACTGTGTATTTAATTCGTTGAAAGTCAAGATAAAGCCGGCCACATCTGTAGGGCGCACGATTAGAAAGTTCAAAACGCGCATTGTAGACACATTTCAGATACAAAAACAAAAAAACACTAATGCCTCCCGTGCAGAAAGGAGGAATAAAGGCAAAAAAGCAAAAAACAGGCGTTTTCCATGCGCTACTGATCAGTATGGTTATCCATAACACGGAAATCCAAATTCCTCAAGGGTACCAATGTGGTCGGTAATATAAGGATTTTATTGGTACAATATAGAAAATATAAAACACAACTGTTTAACAGCGAACAGTTTCGAAACCGAACCGGTTTCTTCCTCAGGTAGTATATAAATAGATGGGTGGGGTGCCGGTTAAATAACCGAGTGACAGGTCAGTTAAAGGCAAGAACTACCGGGTCGGTTACAGAGATAAAAGACCAACCCAAATTACATATCGGAACGTACATATAATCACAACTGATAAAACAAAGATAACAAATATAAAACATATATATGTATATATATGTCCAATGAAAGACAATTCGTTTCTATACATTATAGTTGGAAAGTGTCTAGTTGTTGCAAACATACTATATAGAACGTAATTGAACGCATACATATATACAAATTTATACACATATATAATGACATTGTCTAAAAATATAATTTAATAGTATATTAAAAACGAAATATTAAAAGGAAAATCTATTTGTTTAAAAAGGGGGGAAACTTAAAAAAATGCACTACCGTTTCATTCTGTTTTTCCATTTTGCTATATTCGTAAATGTTCAGCTAAAATCGTTTTTATACAAGTTCTATGTGTGTACATGTGTATATACCTTTTTATATATGTTCTTTACATAATTATACTGTTTTCGTGGAAATGATAATAATGCCAATTTTATCATTGTACTAATCTTGGTGTTACTTTCAGAAGATCGAATTTTATTATTAAAAGGAAACAGGTTTTTTTCTTCCAGTACGATCTTTGCCAGTTCTTGAAGAATTTCCTATATATATTTACTTATAACGAATTTCTTATTTGTTTACATATAAAGGGACTCATCCAGAGTAGATTCGTTTCATTCAATTATGATCTCTGTAATTTCATTCAACCCTTCAGGTTTTAGGGTCTTTAATTTATGTATCCAATAGATTTCCCAAGTTCACACACAAAGGGTAGCTCCAAATGTAAAAAAAAGAACTGTTTATGCTGTTCTAGTATACGTACCACAGACAATTTTACATCAAACCAAACAAAAAAGGAGTTTCAAATTGAAATGCAGTTAAATTGCCAGTCCAACTACGTTATATACCTTATTGTTACATAGTTACATAGTTACATAGTTACATAGTTAGTACGGCTGAAAAAAGACACATGTCCATCAAGTTCAACCAAGGGAAGGGAAAAGGGAAGGAAAAATTTCTACACATAGGAGCTAATATTTTTTTTGTTCTAGGAAATTATCTAACCCTTTTTTAAAGCCATCTACTGTCCCTGCTGTGACGGCTCCTGCGGTAGGCTATTCCATAAATTCACAGTTCTCACTGTAAAGAAGCCTTGTCGCCTCTGCAGCTTGAACCTTTTTTTCTCCAGACGGAGGGAGTGCCCCCTTGTTTTTTGAGGGGGTTTTACAAGGAACAGGATTTCACCATATTTTTTGTATGTGCCATTAATATATTTATATAAGTTAATCATGTCCCCCCTTAGTCGTCTTTTTTCAAGGCTAAATAGGTTTAATTCTTTCAATCTTTCCTCATAACTTAAATTCTCCATGCCCCTTATTAGCTTCGTTGCTCTTCTTTGTATTTTTTCCAACTCCAGGGCATCCTTTCTATGAACTGGAGCCCAGAACTGAACTGCATATTCTAGATGAGGCCTCACTAATGCTTTGTAAAGTGGCATTATTACATCCCTGTCCCGCGAGTCCATGCCTCTTTTAATACACGACAATATCCTGCTGGCCTTTGAAGCAGCTGATTGACACTGCATGCTGTTATTGAGTTTATGATTTACAAGTACACCCAGATCCTTCTCAACAAGTGAATCCGCCAGTGTAGCGCCCCCTAGGACATATGATGCATGCAGGTTGTTGGTACCAAGATGCATAACTTTACATTTATCTACATTAAACTTCATTTGCCAAGTGGACGCCCAAACACTTAGTTTGTTTAAATCTGCCTGTAATTCATGAACATCTTCCATAGTCTGAACTATATTACATAGCTTGGTGTCATCTGCAAAAATAGAAATAGTGCTATTAATCCCTTCCTCTATATCATTAATAAATAAGTTGAATAATAGTGGTCCCAGCACTGAACCCTGGGGTACACCACTTATAACCGGGGACCATTCAGAGAAGGAATCATTGACCACAACCCTCTGGATACGGTCCTTGAGCCAATTCTCAATCCAATTACAAACTATATTTTCTAAACCTATAGTCCTTAATTTACCCATTAGGCGTCTATGGGGGACAGTGTCAAATGCCTTTGCAAAGTCCAAAAACACTAAATCCACAGCGGCCCCTCTGTCTAGACTTCTGCTCACCTCTTCATAAAAACAGATTAGGTTAGTTTGACAACTTCTGTCCTTAGTAAAACCGTGCTGGCTGTCACTTATAATGCTATTTATTGTCACATAATCCTGTATATAGTCCCTCAATAGCCCCTCAAACATTTTCCCCACGATGGATGTTAAGCTTACTGGTCTATAATTACCCGGGGAAGACCTAGAGCCCTTTTTGAAAATAGGCACCACATTTGCCCTGCGCCAGTCCCTTGGCACTATACCAGTCACTAGAGATTCTCTGAATATTATGAAAAGGGGGACAGAAATAACTGAACTAAGCTCTTTTAGAATTCTAGGGTGTAACCCATCTGGTCCCGGAGCCTTGCGCACATTTATTTTATTTAATTTAGCTTGGACCATATCTACATTCATCCAATTCAGTATATCAACTGATATATTAACAGCACTGGCACCGGCTACATCAGCTGCTCTTTCTTCTGTTGTATATACAGAGCTAAAGAACCCATTTAGTAACTCTGCCTTCTCTTGATCCCCTGTGATCAACTCCCCATTACCATTATCTAGGGGTCCTACATGTTCAGACCTTGGCTTTTTTGCATTTATATGCTTGAAGAATTTTTTAGGATTTGTTTTACTATCCTTGGCCACCTGCCTTTCATTTTGTATTTTTGCTAATTTTATTACATTTTTACAGATTTTATTAAGCTCTTTATATTTTACAAAGGCTACAGCTGTACCCTCAGATTTGTATTTTTTAAATGCCCTTTTTTTGTCATGTATTGCCCCTTTCACAGAAGGTGTAAGCCATGTGGGGTTTAATTTGAGTCGTTTATACTTATTACCTGTAGGAATAAATTTTGCACTATAATAACTCAAAGTAGATGTGAAAATCTCCCATTTATCATTTGACGTTCCAATTGCAAGAAAAAATTCCTTCTGCACAGTATCTCCAAACACTGTACTCTGTTTCATAACAATGATTTTAGATGTTTTAATATTACACCGATTGAACATATAAATGAAAGCCGAGCGGATAGATACGATTCACTGTGCAGAAAAACACTTCTTAGAATCACATAATGGTCATTTTTAAAGTTTATGGTGAAATGTATTAACCTTTCTACGCCAGTTTTCTAAAAGGGGGATCCCCAAAAGAGGGCGGGGTGACAGCACCCCAACAAATTTATAATAATTTACACCTGGCGTAAACTATAGTGGAAATCTACGCCTGCTAATAATTGTCAAAAATGTCACTATGTGGAGCGTAGCAAGGTAGAGGCCCATGCCAGGCTCCTCTCCGTCCCCTCTATCGGGCAATTAAATAAAAAATGAATGCTCACCTCAGCACTCCTCTTCTGGTCCCCTCATGTTCTCTCCGCAGCCTGCGGCTCATACAATGCACTGATGACGTTGAGTGCTGTGTCACATATAAAGGACCTGACGCTGCTCGGTGTCAGTGCATTGTATGGGCAGCAGGGAGCCTTAGGGGATCAAGGGGGAAGAAGAGAAGCGGAGAAACGATTATACTTATTTTTTATTTTACATTATGTCCGATGGGTAGGGGGAATGGATGGAGCATGGTCGCGGTCGCTGCATAACGATTGTGGCGCACGAACGGCCGAAAGATGTGACACATTTAATAACTGTATTTCATCTTACTCCAACTTTCTTTATATTAAGACTGGCATATGAAATGCCATCTTAATAAATTCCCCCCAATGTTTTTATGGCCTTGAAGAAGTGAAGAAACCAAAGATGGGTGGAGATTGGAGAAGACACTTCCTGAATAGGGAGGCGTTCTGCGATCTGCAGCTTCATACAAGATTCCCGAAGGCTCTTAATTGGAGGAATGATCTGTTATATGTTTACTTAAGTGGAATAACACGTAATACACAATGTATATATCAACGACATAGCATAACACTCATTTTCCTCTCATAATATGCAGTTTGATGACTTTTATGGCGATTTGTTTTTTAAATATTGCATATTTAAATATGGTGCTAAACTCCTGTTAAATAAAGATTCAGCTTCTCCCCTACTTGAGTAGCTGTGCAGCACCTGCACGAACTTGAGAATGTGCCTCTCTGGTCATGTGATCACAGGTCCTGCACACATAACACAACAGCACTACACAAACTATCTATGCAGTTTGGTCACTAGATGGCAGCAAAGCACTAAAATGATATACACATACATGTTTACATAGGCGGCATACATGTTTACATAGGCGGCATACATGTTTACATAGGCGGCATACATGTTTACATAGGCGGCATACATGTTTACATAGGCGGCATACATGTTTACATAGGTGGCATACATGTTTGCATAGGCGGCATACATGTTTACATAGGCGGCATACATGTTTACATAGACGGCATACATGTTTACATAGGCGGCATACATGTTTACATAGGCGGCATACATGTTTACATAGCCGGCATACATGTTTACATAGGCGGCATACATGTTTACATAAGCGGCATACATGTTTACATAGGCGGCATACATGTTTACATAGGCGGCATACATGTTTAGATAGGCGGCATACATGTTTACATAGGCGGCATACATGTTTACATAGGCGGCATACATGTTTAGATAGGCGGCATACATGTTTAGATAGGCGGCATACATGTTTACATAGGCGGCATACATGTTTACATAAGCGGCATACATGTTTACATAGGCGGCATACATGTTTACATAGGCGGCATACATGTTTACATAAGCGGCATACATGTTTGCATAGGCGGCATACATGTTTACATAGGCGGCATACATGTTTACATAGGCGGCATACATGTTTACATAGGCGGCATACATGTTTACATAGGCGGCATACACGTTTACATAGGCGGCATACATGTTTACATAGGCGGCATACATGTTTACATAGGCGGCATACATGTTTACATAGGCGACATACACGTTTACATAGACGGCATACATGTTTACATAGGCGGCATACATGTTTACATAGGCGGCATACATGTTTACATAGGCGGCATACATGTTTACATAGGCGGCATACATGTTTACGTAGGCGGCATACATGTTTACATAGGCGGCATACATGCTTACATAGGCGGTGCACTTGGTGCTAAACTTCTAAATAAAAACACATCAAAAGAAACATAAACACATCAACTATCAATTTGTAATCCATACCCACCTGCGGCTGCTGCTACGCATGTCCTCAGCATGACTTGCCTAAGTAGAGTCGTGTGTTATTGAACATTCTACTTATCCTTTCTTTTATCACCCCTACCTCTAAGAAAAGACACGTGACAACCGAGGTTGGATGTGAAATGGCCACAGCAGCCGTTTATTAATTTACATTGTTTATAAAATGCAATTTTGATCCGAAACATTCGGATAACTAATTAGGAATCCAACCAGAGAATTCCTCCTATAATTCACATGACCCAACATGGGTCAGAATCAGTAATAACAATTAACATTAACATTAATCCGAGCAGGGGAAGTCCTTGAAGCCATTTTTAGATATGTTTTACCTCGAGTTTGCCACCAACAATTTACCTCCAGCCGTGAACCAGCTCGGAGGCACCGCTCACCTCTGCAGATGGCTCCAACCACCAGAAGACCACTTCAAAGGGATAACACCCTATGAAGTCTTCAAACCATGTACCTTTTTTGGGGGATGCATACCCCCGATGCGACCCCCCCCACCATTTCGTACTGACCAACCTCAAGGACTCCCCCCGCCAGCCGCTATGACACCTGGACCTGCTGAAAATGGAAAAGAAAACAACACGTTACATAAGCATACGATAAAACAGAAACAACCATAGACAAACACACACATAGAACAACACAAGGGACACCACCCCAATAAAGGGCAGGAGGGTGGGAGCTTGTAACTTTGCTTGTTCTTCCTCCCGCTGCTTCCGGCTCAATGCCGAAAACAGCGGGAAGACTGGTAACGTCCCCTGACTCCTCCCTACCCCTCTTCCACCTCCCCCTTCTACTCCCTCCTTCTCACAACTTATTTAACCCTTTCCCTACTATGTCTTGTCATGGAGGCTTCCCTCTGAAGCCCTTCGTGCTGCGTCCAGCCTCTTCTTTATGGTCGGACAGTCTGAAGGTGACAGCGGAGAGGATTATTTTCAGACACTTCTACACTGGTTTGGACTGGTTCACTGGATTCCCAGTTTGATCGGCTGCTTGTCTCATTTGAATTAAGAACCTCCTGAGCTCAGGACAAGGGGCAAATAACAGAAAAAGTCTCTCTCCACCTGCAGCAAAATGGTTTTCCAGTTCCCAGTGTTACCCGTTCCTGCTGCCTGTACCCTGTATCCCGTGATATCGTCACCTGCTGTGAAAGTCAAGTCGTGTCTTCCCGCTGCATCCGCGGCGTCACCTGCTGTGAAAGTCAAGTCGTGTCCCTGCCACTGTCTACATTGCCTCAGGTACCCATTCAGAACTATAGACATGGTTTTGTACCTTGTTGGCCAGCTGCTACCCCGCTACGCGGTACGGCCCTGTGGGTCCACACCCCGCGCCGTGACAATGTAGAAGAATATTTATCACCGCTTAACTGCAGTAACTCTGCTCAATCTTTATTAACACCATAAAGCAGTACAAAATGTTAAAAAAAATGCAGCTCACCAAAAGACAATTAGGAAACAATGTAAGCGTCGTCTTTACCAAATCTGTACTTTTATCAATGAGAAAGGTTAAAACAACAAGCAATAGACAGACGACAATTACAGAGAGAGAAGAAAAAATGTAATGGTCGGGCACTACAGCGAGGTAGCAGAGTGGAGGGGGTTAGCGGTCAACTACTCAGAAAATGCCTGAGATTACTTCAACAATCGGCAGAGTTGCTGGATTCTGAATATCAGTGAATGTGGCCAAACATTTAGATTTGTACCGGGGAATTGTAGACTTCCAATGTCTAGGCACAACCTAGTCTGAATAAATGGAGGAGAACCTTCTTCTGGAAAGAAATAGATCTGGAGAGAATGGAGCGGAGAGGGCATGTTCCAAGAGAGAATTTATTGCCACCCAAAATGGTGCGATGTACCTACAATCCCATCAGATGTCAGTAAGCGTACCTACCATTCCCCCACAGCTCCAACATGTCTCCAAAAACTCCATGGGTAAAGCCCACGGAGGACAACCAGGACTCCTGAACCAACATGTATGTCAAAGTTTTTCTCGTTTTGCACAATAAAAACACTTTTTAATTTATTTACAAAATAATTTGTTTTTGTGACGCTGCATTCGAAGATGAACTGCATAGTTTTTCAACTAATCTGGTCCCCATGGCAGAAATCTGTCTTTCCATCTGGCACCTCCAGCAGACTCCTTTCAGTCTAGTTTGATTTATTTTACCTCAGAGTTCCTCTTTTTCCCTTTTTTTAATTTCTTCTCTCCCCCTTTTTTTGAACTATTTCTAACAGGGGCTGTGCAGGATTAGAAAAATATGGCTGCTTTCTTCCAAGAACAGCACCACACCTATCCACAGGTTGTATCTGGTATTGCAGGTTTGCTCCATTGAAGTGAATGGTAATGAGCTGTAGTACCACACACAACCTATGGACAGGTGTGGTGCTGGTTTTTGGAGAAAGCAGATAAGTTCTCTCATCCTGGAGAACCCTTTGTCATGGATTGTTCTTGTGCGGAGATGCTCCCTGCATTATCCCTTTTCCTTTATGGCCGCTGATATGTTCTATTCAGCTTTATGGCCTCTGTGGTAAGTACACTGCCAGTCAGTAAAGGGTTAACACTTCAGACCACTGTGGGTGACGTCACAATGAATGAGGCGGCAGTGGTAATAAACTCCTGCAGTAATGATGATGAAGGTGCTGATGTCATAAATACAAATGTTTATGACATAAAGAAGATTCCATATTAGAAGGTTTTACTGCCACATTCAGCGCCATATTGGATGGGACTGAGGACCTGGAGCTTGACTTCCCCACCAATGCCGACCTGATGTCATTTGTAGGTTCTAGCAGGGAAACCCTTCACCCCAGAGCACTTCTTCATCACAGTGATGCCATCCTCTTCATAGGGGTTGTCTGTAATAGAGGGGGTTTCCAGCAGGAGATCCCCCTCTATTAGCCGGAGCGGAGACAGGTGCTACAAGGAGGCATCTGGAGGACCCGTCTCATCCGTGGATCACCCATTCATTTTAATGGGTGCCCAGGAAGAGAGACATCCGACTAGCCAACCAGATCAGCCGATTTATGTGTTTTATGTTGTTCGTTCATTGTATTGTCTTTCCTTGAAAATCTGAGAAAACGTACAAATTCTGTTACAAATGATATTTTGGCACCTTCTAAGCCCAGAGGAAGGGCAATCCTCCAGCCATGGTTTCCCTAGAGGTTTCCCCCACAGGGGGTTTTTCCTTTCCTGCGTGCTGGAGGGTGACTCTTCGTGAGTCGGAGGTTTGCCATTTTGGGTTTGGTCATATAATATAATAAAAGTTTTGACCATTTAACACCCAATTATAATGTTTTGTGTCTTTATTTTGCATTCTTTGGTTTGGTGATTGGGATTCTGGGTCTATCACATATCACAAAATCATAAGGCCGGACATCTACTTCCCACACTGACATAGAATGGAGACAACAAGCGTTGCTGCACAATTAAGTGTACACATCCTTACATTAAGATATTGTATTACGGTCTGTAGCCTTTGGGGGGAATATATTAACCTTTCTACAACAGTTTACTAGCGTAGAAAATACACAAAATGCGCAAATGTCGATATTTTTGGGGGCAAAAAATGGGCGGGGCTTAGCAGAAACGGGCAACAATTTTACTATAATTTGCGCCAGTAACTGATGTAAATTATAGCAGAAATCTATATGTATAGTGCGGCCCAGATTTATCTCTGGGGGGCGTAACAAGGCAAAGGTCCGTGCCAGACCCATACCTCCCCCCAATCAGACTGTATGCCCCCCCAATCAGACAATAAAATACATTTTAAAAATGTACTTTAACCCCTTCCCGCACATTGACGCAGTTACGTCTGTGCTTTGACAGTTAACCGCCGCGCGGCGCTTCACCGCAGCGGCGGTTAACTGTGCAGGGTGTCTGCCCTGCATTCCCCGTTGCCGATCAGCGGCACATCGCCGCTTATTTCGGCAGTTAACCCCTTCGATGCGGCTGTCGATTCCGATCGCCACATCGAAGGATTTTGGTGCCGATCGGCAGCCCCCACGTGAAATCACGGGGGCTGGCGATGGTACCCATGGCAACCGGACGCCAGAAAATGGCTTCCGGGCTGCCATGTACAGAAGCCTATGAGGACCAGTGTTTTATTATAGGAAAAAAATGAACACGTAAAAAAAAGTACACATATTGTATCACCGCGTTCGTAACGACCCCAACTATAAAACTATAATATTATTTTTCCCACACGGTGAACACTGCAAAAAATATAAACGAAAAACAATGCGAGAATCACTATTTTTTGGTCACCACCCCTCCCAAAATATACAATAAAAAGTGATCAAAAAGTCGCATCTACGCCAAAATAGTACCAATACAAACTACAACCCGTCCCGCAAAAAACAAGCCCTTACACCGCTCTTTTGACTGAAAAATAAAAAACTTACGGCTCTCAGAATTGATGACACAAAAAATATTTTATTTTCTAAATAAGTTATTTTATTGCGCAAACGCTGCAAAACATAAAAATATTATATACATCTGGTATCGCCGTAATCGTAACGACCCGCAGAATAAAGTATAATGGTCATTTATAGCCCAGGGTAAACACCGTAAAATATAAATAAAAATCATTGTCAGAATTGATGGTTTTTGGTCACCCGGCTTGCTGAAAAATGGAATAAAAAGTTATCAACAAAACCGCATGTACCCCAAAATGGTACCAATGAAAATTACAGATTGTCCCGCAACAAATAAGCCCTCACGCAGCTCCGGTGGTGAAAAAATAAAAAAAAGTTCCGCCTAACAGATTATGGCGATGCAAAATGTGCAGAGCGTTCCAAAAGTGGATAAGATTGAGCGCGATTTATAAGTGTGCGACACTGGCCACATCTATGAATTATTATTTATTTACCCCATTATTATACCCTCTTATTATGCCCTGATGTACTCTGCCCAGCCTACATGTGCCCCCACATTATAAACTGAAATGGCAGCAAAACGCCAAACAGAACAACTGCCAAGCAAAATCTGCGCTCCAAAAGCCAAATGCCGCTCCCTCCCTTCTGAGCCCTACAACGTGCCCAAACAGCCATTTACGTCCACCGATATGGCATCGCCATACCCTGGAGAACCCGGTTAATATTTTATGAGGTATTTGTGGCACAAACTGGGCATAACATATAGTGCACTAAAATGGCACATCAGTGGAAAATTGTAATTTTCACTCTGCACCATTGGCTGCACATTAAACCCTTGGTGCACCATGACTTAATAGCATGTCGTGGTGTGAGGGATGATATGTGGAGCGTCTCACGCGCTGAGCCCGCACCATACACTTCGGGTGTCAGCTGTGTGTTACAGCTGATACCCGGGACTGACAGACAGAAACAGCGAACACGCTGTTACAGGAGCCTGTAAAAATGACAATATACTGCAATACATTAGTATTGCAGTGTATTCTACCAGTGATCGAACGATCGGTGGTTCAGGTCTTCTAGGGGGACTAATAAAATATGTAAAAATAAAAAGTAAATAGTTATTATTAGTGGAAAAAATTAAATATTTAAAGTCCAAAAAGAAACCCTTTTCACATTTTTTCTCTAAAGTAATGTAAAAAAATACACAAAATACACAAAATTGGTATCGCTGCGTCCGTAAAAGTCCAAGCTATTACAATATACCATTATTGAACTGGCACGGTGAACGCCGTGAAAAATAAAGAATTTTAAACTGCAAAATTGCAGTCTTTTGGTCACCTTGGCTCTACCAAAAAATGTAATAAAAAGTGCTCAAAAAGTCATATGTACCAAAAAATGATAACAATAAAAACTACAGCTCGTCCCGCAAAAAATATGCCCTCACACCGCTCTATTGACGGAAAAAGAAAAAAGTTGTGGCTCTCGGAAAGCGGGGAGGAAAAACGAAAAAGAAAAAAGCAAAACATGGATCAGTTCGGAAAGGGTTAATTACTTTCTAATGAAAAAACATTTATGACCACATGTGAGGTGTAGCCGTACTCGGGAGAAATTGCTTTACAAATGTTGGGCGGCATTTTCTCCTTTATCCTTTGTGAAATTTAAAAAATTCAACATTTTAGTGGAAATAATGTTGACATTAATTTTCACGGCCTAATTCTAATAAATTCTGCAAAAGACGAGTGGGGCCTAAATGCTCACTATATCCCTAGATAGATTCCTTAAGTGGTGTAGTTTCCCAAATGGGGTCACTTTTGGGGGGCTTCCACTGTTTCGCTCTCTCAGTGGCTTTGCAAATTCAACATAACACCCAAAAACTATACCAGCTAAATTTGAGCTCCAAAAGCCAAATACTGCTCCTTCCCTTCTAAGCCCCGGTGTGGGTCCAAACAGCAGTTTATTACCACATATGGGGTATTTACGTAATCAGGAGAAATTGTTTTACAAATGTTGGGGCGCTTTTGCTCCTTTATTCCTTGTAAAAATTAAAAATGTCTAAGTTCTTACAGAAAAAAAGTAGATTTTTACCTTTACAGACTAAGTCCAATGATTTCAGCAAAACAACTGTGGGGTCAGAATGCTAACTTTACCCCTAGAAAAACTCCTTGAGGGGTGTAGTTTCCAAAATGGGGTCACTTTTGGGGGGTTTCCGCTGTTTTCATTCCTCCAGTGCATTGCAAACGCGACACGGCACTAAAAACTATTCCAGCAAAATCGGAAGAAATTTTTTACATATGTTGGGGTGTTTTTCTACTTTTATTCCTTGTAAAAATTTAAAATTTCTATGTTTTTTTCACAAAAAAAGTAGATTTTCATCTTCACATACTAATTCATATAAATTTAAAAAAAAAAACTGTGGGTTCAAAATGCTAACTATACCCATAGATAAATTCCTTGAGGGGTATAGTTTCCAAAATGGGGTCACTTTTGGGGGGTCTTGACTGTTTTGGTACCACAAGACCTATTCAAACCTGACATGGTGCCTAAAATTTATTCTAGAAAAAGGAGGCCCCAAAATCCACTAGGTGCTCCTTTGCTTCTGAGGCGGGTGTTTCAGTCCATTACCGCACTAGGACCACATGTGGGGTATTTCTAAAAACTGCATAATCTGGGCAATAAATATTGAGTTGCATTTATAGGGTAAAACCTTCTGTGGTACAGAAAAAAATTGATTCAAAATGAATTTTTAAAAAAAAAAATGAAATTTGTAAATTTCACATCTACTTTGCTTTAATTCCTGTGAAATGCCTAAAGGGTTAAAACACTTTCTGAATGCTGTTTTGAATACTTTGAGGGGGCCGTTTTAAAAATGGGGTGATTTATGGGGACTTTCTAATATATAAGGCCCTCAAAGCCACTTCAGAACTTAACTGGTCCCTGTAAAAATAGGCTTTTGAAATTTTCTTGAAAATATGAGAAATTGCTGCTAAAATTCTAAGCCTTGTAACGTCCTAGAAAAATAAAATAATATTCAAAAAACGATGCAAACATAAAGTAGACATATGGGAAATATAGACTAGTAAGTATTTTGTGTGGTATTACTATCTGTCTTACAAGCAAATACATTTAAATTTAGAAAAATGCTAATTTTTGCTAATTTTCTCTAAATCTTGGTGTTTTTTACAAATAAATATTGAATTTATCGACCAAATTTTTTTCCCTAACATAAAGTACAACATGTCACGAGAAAACAATCTCAGAATCACTTGGATAGGTAAAAGCAGTCCGGAGTTATTACCACATAAAGGGACACATGTCCGATTTGAAAAATCGGCTTCGTCCTGAAGGCCAAAACAGGCTCAGTCCTGAAGGGGTTAAATGTACAGCAGGCCGCAGCGCGTAGAAAGTACTGATGACAGGCCGCGTTGCAGCTAAAAGATGCAACACATTTATTAAGAGTCGTTCTCCTGTTAATAAATGTGCTGCATCTTACTCCAGCAAACTGTTTAATAGGACTGGTGTATGAAATGCCAGTATTAAAGGGAATGTGTCGCTAGAATTATTATTATTTTTTTTTCAGTTAAACAGTTAGTATATAAATGAATACACATTGTTTTAATTTTTTTATTTTTTTCACAAGTCAGGAAATATTATAAATTAGATTCTAATTTATAACATTTCCATGTGCTGGTCACTAGAGGGAGCAATTCCCAAAATTGCAGCATTGGCATGTGGTAAGGCAACCTCATTGCCTTATGCTGCAAATTTGGAGTAGACACACTCGCTCTGCCCCAGCACACACCAGTAAACATACCTACCAACTTTCAAGTATCTAATCTAAGTAATCTCCGCCCACACATACCCGGTTCAGCCCACTCAGTATTATGTTCACATAGGACCCCCCACACAGTGTAATGACAAATAGCTGCCCCCATACAGTTTAATGCCCCCTTAGCTACCCCTAGTACCAGTGCGCACATATAAAGCGCCAGTGCCCATATAGATAGTGTCACACACAGTGCCCAAGTAGATGGTGCCACACCCCCCCCCCCAGGGATTCCACTCCAGGAGGAGCCACTGCCGTCACGGTCCATATATGGACAGTGACGTAAGGCATTCCCTATAGGAGCAGAATCCCTGTCCAGAGCGTCGGCCACACTGTGGCCGGGGATTGCACTCCAGGAGGAGCCCTTGATGTAATTGTACATATATGGACAGTGACATCAGGGGTTCCGCCTAGGAGCGGAATCCCCGGCCAGACCATCGGCAATGCAAAGGCAGTGGATTCCGCTCCAGGAGTAGTCCCCGACGTCAATGTTCATATATGGATAGTGAGACAAGGGGCTCTGCACTTAAAGTAGCGCTGTGCCCGGGAATTCCTCGGCGAGTGGTACTAATACAGAAGCAGGGAGCTGACAATCCCTTACATTAGCATTGGATTCAACTGTATCTGCATCCTGAGGACGCAGATACAGTTGACACCAAGACATACCACCGGCTGCTTGGGACAGCGTAACACCGCCCGGAATCCTGGACTGTCCTGCTGTATCCTGGACGGTTAGGAGGTATGCTGTAAATAGGACCATGCACATGCGCAGATTCCACAGTAAATGCTTGTTCATGAGCCTGCAAAGGAGGAGCTGCTCAGTTTGCCATTAGGGTGATGACTGACGGATAAGGCCTCGTTCACATCTGCACTATTGTCTCTGGTAAAATCACGGCCCACCGCCTGACGGCAATCCAATGGAACCCACTAAAGTCAATGGGTTCCGTCGGCAGGTGGCGGTTTCCGTTGTGCGATGGAACCGTTGCTTCCGTTATTCCTTTGTTCTGCACCACTGACGGAGCAGAACAACGAAACAAACACACCAACGCAGGTGTGAACAGGACCTTAGAGAGATAACTGAAAACAGCAGCTGGCCATAAACTGAAATACACTGCAGGTACAGAAGACAAATGGTAGACCAATTAGAAATGTGATTTATTTAGCAAAATACATGCGAGGCAATTAAAAAAAAACTGTGCAAAGGTGTACATAGCCTTTAAGAAATCAGGAGGCATATTTTCAGATTCTGTTGGACTTCTCCCATATACCGGCATTTCAGGCATCCTATTGGTCCACGGTGTCCTCAATGCCCACCCCATTTACTTTACCCCGAGATAATGGTGGGCTGGTACATACACAGATAATGGTGGTTATGTATGGGGATGATGGCTGGTGTATACAGGGATGATGGGAGTCCCTTATATAACCCCCATATTCCCTGTATATTACCCCCAAAAGGAGAGATGAGCAGCACATCGCAGTCCAAAACTCATGGAAAACTATTTTATGTTTCACCCATCCCACCCATCGCTGGATGTGGGTATACTAGCACACATGACTAATATGATAATATTTTAATATAGAATTGTACATCCTAGTATAATAGCTAAAGAAAATTAGCTTATGAGGTTTAGAGTTGGTTATATGTCGAAATTTTGATCTAAGGTATTCGCACCGTGACGGGCGGTAGTCATGTAGACTGAACGCTTCCATGATTTGAATACGCTGTGACGTGGCACTTTGGGTCACGTGAACGTGGTATACAGTTTACATCAACACTTTCATGACATATATTGTGGTTCACGCTTGGGCATTGGAGATGAAGAAGACTGGAAGTCAACATGGCGTTCTGGGCCGGATGAAGAAGAAAAGAGAACATGAAAGACTCCAATCTGAGAAGATGTCACCTGTGAGTCACTGAATTTCACTACACTTATATTTATCAAATGAGTTGAAAAATGACTTGAAAATATAGTCAAGACATTCACAAGGTTAGAAATAATGATTTTTATTTGAAATAATAATTTTCTCCTTCAAACTTTGCTTTCGTCAAAGAATGCTCCATTTGCAGCAATTACAGCATTGCCATACAGCTTTGTCATTCTAGCTGTTAATTTGCTGAGGTCAGGAGAAATTTGACCCCAGGCTTCCAGAAGCCCCTTCCACAAGTTGGATTGGCTTGATGGGCACTTCTTGCGTACCATACGGTCAAGCTGCTCCCACAACAGCTCAATGGGGTTGAGATCTGGTAACTGCGCTGGCCACTCCATTACAGATAGAATACAAGCTGTCTGCTTCTTCCCTAAATAGTTCTTGCATAATTTGGAGGTGTGCTTTGGGTCATTGTCCTGTTGTAGGATGAAATTGGCTCCAATCAAGTGCTGTCCACAGCGTATGGCATGGCGTTGCAAAATGGAGTGATAGCCTTCCTTATTCAAAATCCATTTTACCTTGTACAAATCTCCCACTTTACCAGCACCAAAGCAATCCCAGACCATCACATGACCTCCACCATGCTTGACAGATGGCGTCAGGCATCTTTTCAGTTGTTCTGCATCTCACAAATGTTCTTCTGTGTGATCCAAATACCTCAAACTTCGATTCGTCTGTCTATAAAACTTTTTTCCAATCTTCCACTGTCCAATATCTGTGTGCTTTTGCCCATATTAATCTTTTCCTTTTATTAGCCAGTCTCAGATATGGCTTTTTCTTTCCCACTCTGCCCTGAAGGCCAGCATCCCGGAGTCGCCTCTTCACTGTAGACGTTGACACTGGCGTTTTGCGGGTTCTATTTAATGAAGCTGCCAGTTGAAGACCTGTGAGGCGTCTATTTCTCAAAATAGAGGCTCTAATGTACTTGTCTTGTTGCTCAGTTGTGCAGCGGGGCCTCCCACTTCTCTTTCTACTCTGGTTAGAGCCTGTTTGTGCTGTCCTCTGAAGGGAGTAGTACACACCGTTGTAGGAAATCTTCAGTTTCTTGGCAATTTCTCGCATGGAATAGCCTTCATTTCTAAGAACAAGAATAGACTGTCGAGTTTCACATGAAAGCTCTCTTTTTCTAGCCATTTGGAGAGTTTATTCGAACCCACAAATGTAATGCTCCAGATTCTCAACTAGCTCAAAGGAAGGTCAGTTTTATAGCTCCTCTAAACAGCAAAACTGTTTACAGCAGTGCTAACATAATTGCACAAGGGTTTTCAAGTGTTTTCTAATCATCCATTTGCCTTCTAAGGGCGGATTTCCACCAACGTGTAATACGTTCGTGCCACCCGCGTGTTTTTCACGCGTGTGGCACGGACCTATGCAAGTCTATGGGGCAGTGCAGACTGTCCGTGATTTTTGCGCAGCGTGAATCCGCTGCGTAAAACTCACGACACGTCCTATATTTCTGCGTTTCTTGCGCATCACGCACCCATTGAAGTCAATGGGTGAGTGAAAATCACGCGCGCCACACGGAAGCACTTCCGTGGGACGCACGTTATTCGCGCAACAGCAGTAAAAGAATGAATGTAAACAGAAAAGCGCCACATGCTTTTCTGTATACAAACATCCAAACGGAGTGTCATAATGATGGCGGATGCGTGAAAAGCACGCAGCCGCGCACCATACGAACATGACACACGGAGATGTTAAGTGCCTTTTGCGCACGCAAAACGCAGCGTTTTTTGCATGCGCAAAACGCACACGCTCGTGTAAATCCGCCCTAACACAGTTAGCAAACACAATGTACCATTAGAACACTGGAGTGATGGTTGCTGGAAATGGGCCTCTATACACCTATGTAGATATTGCATTAATAACCTGACGTTTGCAGCTAGAATAGTCATTTACCACATTAACAATGTATAGAGTGGATTTCTGATTAATTTAATGCTATCTTCATTGAAAAAATACTGTGCTTTTCTTTCAAAAATAAGGACATTTCTAAGTGACCCTAAACTTTTGAACGGTAGTGTATATGGTGTGCAGAATGCCTGTGTAGGACTGATATCTGTCACTATATGGTGGGAATATTGGTCTTTGTTTTACTACACACGACACGTTCTTAGTACACAATTAAGAGTGTTCACATTATTTCTATATAGTTGAAGTGTAGACCCCCAAAAATTATTTACACATCCTTGCATTAAAATATTGTATTACTGTCTGTAGCCTTAGAGGAGAATTTTTTAACCTTGCTAAGCCTCTTATCTGGCATAGAAAAGTCCCAAAAGTCGAAATTTGCGGGAAAGTTTTTGGTCAGTTTATGCTGCGCTTGGCACTTTTTTGAGATGTGTGTGGTGCTTTGCGGAAAGGGGCGACAATTTTACTATCATTTACGCCAGTAACGGGCGTAATGTAAAGCAGAAATCAATGGCAGCTCCGAGCTAGTGTACAATTTTACATTGAGTGTGTAACAAAAGGCCTAATCCAGACCCCGTATCTCCCCCACTAATCAGACTGTCCAATCAGACTGTCTTGTTCCACAAGACATGTTTTGCCCACCCCCCTAAAAAAAAACGAAAAAGATATATATATCTGAGACAGTGTATCTTTAAGTGTATATTCACATGCTGTGTTTTCAGGCGTATTTTGGGGTGTAAACACCTCCAAATACGCCTGAAAAATCGGTGGCCCAGCGCCTACAAACACTGCCTATTGAATCTTAAAAAGGAAAAAGAAGGAGCATGTCACTTCTTGAGCCGTTTTTGGAGATGTTTTTCATTGTGTCAACTAAAGACCTCAAAAAACGTCTTCACATTCAAAAACGGCTGTAAATCTCTGAAAACAGCTTTGTAATTTTCAGCCATTTTTGACATTGCGTGTGAACCCTAAGACTATATGTAAAGGGTTTGCCAGACACAGGTTCTGTGTCGACGCCTGGGGTTAATCAGCCTTCATCAGCTCCAAGGTCTGCTAGAGTGACGCGATCTGTTACCACTCAGGCTGGCATGCTGAGGAGAGGGAGAACCTATCACAGCCTGGCCTGACGGTTCTAGCTCCCGCCCTTGGTCTATTTTTACCCTCACTTGCAGCATGTTCCTTGCCTGTGATTGTCTGGTTTCCTGGCTCTGCGATTCTTGCTATTTACCTTATTGACCGCTGTTACTTATTGACCCCGACTTGACTGACTATTCTCCTGCTCTGATTTGCTACTTTGTACTCTCCTGGTTTGTCTCGGCTCGTTCACCACTGCCTGTTGCTCACGGTGTTTCCATGGGCAACTGCCCCTATCTCCCCCTTTTTCTTCTGTGTGCCCTTGTCTTGTGTTGTCTGTCTTGCACTTATTGAGCATAGGGACCGTCGCCCAGTTGTACGCCGTCACTTAGGACGGGCCGTGCAAGTAGGCAGGGACTGAGTTTCGTGTAGATTAGGGCTCACCTGTCCGTCTCCCTACCCCGGTTCATTACACTATGACACCTGATAGCTCTGCTACTTGATAGGAGACAGCGGCTCAGCAGACAGTATCACATATAATATGCTTAGATACTACGGCTTAGCAGACAGTATCACACATGCTAGGCCCAATTAGAAGGTTAATTGTGAAAAAACTTCTTATGGTGTTTTTCGATAAAGGTCACTTGAACTGGTATAATTTAAACAGTTAACCGATGAATGGCGCTGTTTATGTGGAATTTACCCTGCGGCCTAATGTACCATATAATGTATTAAAAATGTAAAAAAGCCTACATTTTGTGCGCTGAATTGAAAAAAAAACCTGTAATTCCTCCATTTCTGTTTTGATTTTACAGTGTTCATCGGGCGGCATGAATTGCATGATAACTTGATTCTGCGGGTCATTACGATTATGGCGGTACCAAATTTATATAGTTTTATTTTTTGCAAAATATTTTTTTTTTGTGACGCTGCATTCGAAGATGAACTGCATAGTTTTTCAATGCAACAGCACTTCATAGGGTGGGAAGGGGTTAAAACCCACTCTCTGAAGCCCCCCTTCAAGATACATTTCAACTAATCCGGTCCCCATGGCAGAAATCTGTCTTTCCATCTGGCACCTCCAGCAGACTCCTGTCAGTCTAGTTTGATTTATTTTACCTCAGAGTTCCTCTTTTCCCTTTTTTTTATTTATTTTCTCCCCCTTTTTTTGAACTATTTCTAACAGGGTCTGTGCAGGATTAGAAAAATATGGCTGCTTTCTTCCAAAAACAGCACCACACCTATCCACAGGTTGTATCTGGTATTGCAGGTTAGCTCCATTGAAGTGAATGGTAATGAGCTGTAGTACCACACACAACCTATAGACAGGTGTGGTGCTCGTTTTTGGAGAAAGCAGACAAGTTATCTTATCCTGGACAACCCTTTGTCATGGATAGTTCTTGTGCGGAGATGCTCCCTGCATTATCGCTTTTCCTTTATGGCCGCTGATATGTTCTATTCAGCTTTATGGCCTCTGTGGTAAGTACACTGCCAGTCATTAAAGGGTTAACACTTCAGACCACTGTGGGTGACGTCACAATGTATGAGGCGGCAGTGTTAATAAACTCCTGCAGTAATGATAATGAATGCGCTGATGTCATAAATACAAATGTTTATGACATAAAGAAGATTCCATATTAGAAGGTTTTACTGCCACATTCAGCGCCATATTGGATGGGACTGAGGACCTGGAGCTTGACTTCCCCACCAATGCCGACCTGATGTCATTTGTAGGTTCTAGCAGGGAAACCCTTCACCCCAGAGCACTTCTTCATCACAGTGATGCCATCCTCTTCATACGGGTTGTCTGTAATAGAGGGGGGTTTCCAGCAGGAGATCCCCCTCTATTAGCCGGAGCGGAGACAGGTGCTACAAGGAGGCATCTGGAGGACCCGTCTCATCCGTGGATCGCCCATTCATTTTAATGGGTGCCCAGGAAGAGAGACATCCGCCTAGCCAACCAGATCAGCCGATTTATGTGTTTTATGTCGTTCGTTCATTGTAATGTCTTTCCTTGAAAATCTGAGAAAACGCACAAATTCTGTTACAAATGATATTTTGGCACCTTCTAAGCCCAGAGGAAGGGCAATCCTCCAGCCATGGTTTCCCTAGAGGTTTCCCCCACAGGGGGTTTTTCCTTTCCTGCGTGCTGGAGGGTGACTCTTCGTGAGTCGGAGGTTTGCCATTTTGGGTTTGGTCATATAATATAATAAAAGTTTTGACCATTTAACACCCAATTATAATGTTTTGTGTCTTTATTTTGCATGACTTGGTTTGGTGATTGGGATTCTGGGTCTATCACATATCACAAAATCATAAGGCCGGACATCTACTTCCCACACTGACATAGAATGGAGACAACAAGCGTTGCTGCACAATTAAGTGTACATATCCTTACATTAACCCCTTCCTGACATTTGCCGTATGGGTACGCCATGGAAAGCTATGACTTCCCGCAAATTGCCGTATCCATACGCCAAATGTTTGGTACCGGCTCTGAAGCTGAGTCGGTGCCATCATCGCCGGATCTCACCTGTATCTTACAGCTGACATCCGGCTGTAATGGCGGGGACCGAAATTAGCTTCGATCCCCTCCATTAACCCCTTAAGTGCAGCACTCAAATGCTAGTGCTGCACTCAAGGTGTTTGCAGCTCATCGGAACCCCAGCAATGAAATTGCCGGGGTTCCGGTGGCTGCAATCGCAACCGGAGGCCAAATACTGGCCTCCCGGTCTGCCTAGCACGGAAGCCGGTCAAGATCCGCCCGGCGTAGCCGCCGGCAAGATGGCGCCGCCTCAGGAGTTGATCAGGCGTCATCAGCGGTGGAAGTCAGCTGTATGTTACAGCTGACATCCACTTGTAATGGCAGGAACCAGAGCTAGCTCCGATCCCTGCCATTAACCCCTTTGATGCAGCAATCGAAAGCGATTGCTGCATCGTAGTGGTTACTAGCAGATCACCAGCCCTGACAGGCAATCAGGACTGGTGACTGCTGCTATGGCAACAGGAGACACAATGGCCTAATCGGCTTGCTGTCAGTGAATAACTGACAGATCTAATACATTGCACTACGTAGGTAGTGCAATGTATCAGAAAAAAACCATCAGACAGTTGGAACTTCAAGTCCCCTAGTGGGACTTGAAAAAAAGTGTAAAAGAAAGTATAAAAAAGTGTAAAAAAAAGTGAAAAGTTTGAAAACAATAAAAGTTTCAAGTAATAAAATAAAACACAATCGCCCTTTTTCTCTTATCAAGTCCTTTATTATTGAAAAACAATTATAAACCATACGTATTTGGTATCACCGCGACATTAACGACCTGAGGTATCAAAATATTATATTATTTATTGCACGCGGTAAACAGCGTAAATAAAAACCCGTAAAAACTTTACCTGAGATTCTGTTTTTTGGTCACTTTGCCCTACAAATATTGGAATAAAAAGTGATCAAAAAGTCGCACGTATCCAAAAATGGTACCTATAAAAACTGTAGCTTGTCTCGCAAAAAACAAGCCCTCATACATCTCCGTCGACAAAAAAATTGGAGAGTTATGGTTCTCACAACTTGGCGACAGAAAAAATACATTATTTTTACAAAAGTAATTTTATTGTGCAAAAAGTTGTAAAACATAAAAAAAGTTCTGTAAATTAGGTATTGCCGGAATCGTACGGACCCACAGAATAAAGTTAACAGGTAATTTATAACGCATGGTGAACGCTGTATAAAAAAACCTAAAAAATCTGTGCCAGAATTGCGTTTTTTTGTTTACCTGGCCTCCCAAAAAATAGGATAAAAGGTGATCAAAAAGTCACATGTACCCCAAAATGGTACCAATAATCGTTACAGCTCGTCCTGCAAAAAAAAACAGCCCTCATACCGCTACGTCTATGAAAAAATAAAATTAGTTATGGCTCCAATAAGTCAGGAAATAGAAAATATGCAGTTGTGCCCGAGGGGAACATTTCTTCTGTTTCAAGAGGCGATTTATCAGGATCTAAAATTAGGGAACCAGGAAGGGGAGAGCCCAAACATATCTGCTGGAAGCGAGGGTGCCCGTATTATACCAGGACAACACTTCCCAGCAAAATTCCCCAAACTGCAAAGGTGCGGAGTGTGGACCAAAAGGGGGATAAGAAAGGACGCCATATACAGTGAAGGAAATAAGTATTTGATCCCTTGCTGATTTTGTAAGTTTGCCCACTGTCAAAGACATGAACAGTCTAGAATTTTTAGGCTAGGTTAATTTTACCAGTGAGAGATAGATTATATAAAAAAAAAACAAAAGAAAATCACATTGTCAAAATGATATATATTTATTTGCATTGTGCAGAGAGAAATAAGTATTTGATCCCCTACCAACCATTAAGAGTTCAGCCTCCTCCAGACCAGTTACACGCTCCAAATCAACTTGGTGCCTGCATTAAAGACAGCTCTTACATGGTCACCTGTATAAAAGACTCCTGTCCACAGACTCAATTAATCAGCCTGACTCTAACCTCTACAACATGGGCAAGACCAAAGAGCTTTCTAAGGATGTCAGGGACAAGATCATAGACCTGCACAAGGCTGGAATGGGCTACAAAACCATAAGTAAGACGCTGGGTGAGAAGGAGACAACTGTTGGTGCAATAGTAAGAAAATGGAAGACATACAAAATGACTGTCAATCGACATCGATCTGGGGCTCCATGCAAAATCTCACCTCGTGGGGTATCCTTGATCCTGAGGAAGGTGAGAGCTCAGCCGAAAACTACATGGGGGAACTTGTTAATGATCTCAAGGCAGCTGGGACCACAGTCACCATGAAAACCATTGGTAACACATTACACCGTAATGGATTAAAATCCTGCAGTGCCCGCAAGGTCCCCCTGCTCAAGAAGGCACATGTACAGGCCCGTCTGAAGTTTGCAAATGAACATCTGGATGATTCTGAGAGTGATTGGGAGAAGGTGCTGTGGTCAGATGAGACTAAAATTGAGCTCTTTGGCATTAACTAAACTCGCCGTGTTTGGAGGAAGAGAAATGCTGCCTATGACCCAAAGAACACTGTCCCCACTGTCAAGCATGGAGGTGGAAACATTATGTTTTGGGGGTGTTTCTCTGCTAAGGGCACAGGACTACTTCACCGCATCAATGGGAGAATGGATGGAGCCATGTACCGTCAAATCCTGAGTGACAACCTCCTTCCCTCCACCAGGACATTAAAAATGGCTCGTGGCTGGGTCTTCCAGCACGACAATGACCCGAAACATACAGCCAAGACAACAAAGGAGTGGCTCAAAAAGAAGCACATTAAGGTCATGGAGTGGCCTAGCCAGTCTCCAGACCTTAATCCCATCGAAAACTTATGGAGGGAGCTGAAGATCCGAGTTGCCAAGCGACAGCCTCGAAATCTTAATGATTTACAGATGATCTGCAAAGAGGAGTGGGCCAAAATTCCATCTAACATGTGTGCAAACCTCATCATCAACTACAAAAACCGTCTGACTGCTGTGCTTGCCAACAAGGGTTTTGCCACCAAGTATTAAGTCTTGTTTGTCAAAGGGATCAAATACTTATTTCTCTGTGCACAATGCAAATAAATATATATCATTTTGACAATGTGATTTTCTGTTTTTTTTTTTTTTTATATAATCTATCTCTCACTGGTAAAATTAACCTAGCCTAAAAATGCTGGACTGTTCATGTCTTTGACAGTGGGCAAACTTACAAAATCAGCAAGGGATCAAATACTTATTTCCTTCACTGTATCAGTGTGACACTGGCCTGTGCAGAAAGGATTGCTTCACAGGCCCCATTATTATACCCCCTGACTATGCCCCTGATGTACTCTTCCCAGCTCACACATGCCCTCCAAACAAAACTATTACCAAGCAAATTCCACGCTCCAAAAGCCAAATGGCGCTCCCACCCATCTGAACCCTACAGCGTGCCCAAACAACAGTTTCCTAAAATTTTGGGTTGTGTGTCTCCAGTTGCATAAGCTGGGCATGACATATTTGCCACTGAAATGGCTTATCTAGGGAAAAATATACATTTTTACTTTGGACCATCAGCAGCACAATCATTTATGGAAAAGACCTGTGGGGTGAAAATGCTCACTACACCCCTTAATAAATGCCATGAGGGGTGCAGTTTCCAAATGGGGTCACTTCTCAGGGGTTTGTTTTTATTATTTCACATCTGAGACTCTGCAATTGTGATCCAATACTTTATAAATCGCCAAATTAGGCCTCAATTTCGCATGATACGCTTTCACTCCTGAGCCTGGTCGAATGTCCAGGCAAAAGATTAGGGCCACATGAAGGGTGTTTCTAAAACCAGGAAACCTAGCATAATTATTAGAGAACTGTCTTGTTATGGTGGCACAAGCTGGGCACCACATATTGGCATATCTATGGAAAAAAAAATCCCATTTTCACTCTGCAACATCGAGTGCTCACTAATTTCTACAAAACACCTGCAGGGTTAACATGCTTACTACACCCCTAGGTAAATGCATTGAGGGGTGTAGTTTCCAAAATGTGGTCACTACTGGGGGGTTTCCACAGTTTTGGTCCCACAGGCGCCCAGAAACCAATCCAGCAAAATCTGCACTCCAAATGGCGCTCCTTCCTTTCTGAGCCTTGCCGTGTGCCCAAACAGCAGTTTATGACCACATATGGGGAATTGCCGTACTCGGGAGAAATTGCTTTACAAATGTTGGGTTCTTTTTGTCCTTTATTTGTTGAGAAAACAAAAAATTTTGGGGTAAAGCTACGTCTTATTGAAGAAAAAGGATTGTTTTTATTTTCACTGCCCAATTCTAATAAATTCTATGAAACATCTATGGGGTCAAAATGCTCACAATACTCCTAGATGGATTCCTCAAGGGGTGTAGTTTCCTAAATGGAGTCACTTTTTGGGCGTTTTCATTGTTTTGTCCCCTCAGGGGCTTTGCAAATGCGACATTGCCTCCACAAACCTTTCCTGCTAAATGTGATCTCCAAACGCCAAATAGCGCTCTTTCCATTCTAAACCCTGCCGTGTGTCCAAACAGCCGTTTATTACCACATGGGTACTGTTTTACTCGGGAGAAATTGCTTTACAAATTTTGTGGTGGTTTTTCTCCTTCAGTCTTTGAGGAAATGAGAAAAAATTAGCTAAAATTACATTTTCTTTGAAATAATTTCGATTTTTATTTTCAGGGCCTACTTACAATAATTTCTGCAAAAAACCTGGAGGGTCAAAACGCTCAGTGTACCCCTAGATAATTTCCTCAATGGGTGTAGTTACCAAAATGGGGTCACTTGTGGGGGGGTTTCCACTGTTTTATCCCCTCAGGGGCTTTGTAAATGTGACATGGCCTCCGCAAACCATTCCTGCTAAATGTGAACTCCAAAAGCCAAATGGTGCTCTATCCGATCTAAGCCCTGCCGTGTGTCCAAACAGCCATTTATTACCACATGTGGGGTATTGTTTTACTCGGGAGAAATTGCTTTCCAAATTTTGTGGTGTTTTTTCTCCTTCAGTCCTTGTGGAAATGAGAAAAAATTAGCTTTAATTTCCGGGATATTAATTGGTGTCATGGTTCGGCTTCAACTGCAAAGGGGAGACATTTCCTCAACCTGTTGCAGGAAAATTTTATGGGCCAGTTTGTGGAAGACCCGACTAGAGGTGAAGCTCTGTTGGATCTGGTCATTTCTAATAATGCAGATCTTGTTGGGAATGTCAATGTTCGTGAAAACCTCGGTAACAGTGATCATAATATAGTTACATTTTACCTATACTGTAAAAAACAAACGCAGGCTGGGAGGGCAAAAACATTTAATATTAAGAAAGCCAATTTCCCCAGGATGAAGGCGGCATTTCAGGATATGGACTGGGAAGAACTAATGTCAAATAATGGGACAAATGATAAATGGGAGATTTTCAAATCTACTTTGAGTTATTATAGTGCAAAATGTATTCCTATAGGTAACAAGTATAAACAACTCAAATTAAACCCCACATGGCTTACACCTTCTGTGAAAGGGGCAATACATGACAAAAAAAGGGCATTTAAAAAATACAAATCTGAGGGTACAGCTGTAGCCTTTGTAAAATATAAAGAGCTTAATAAAATCTGTAAAAATGTAATAAAATTAGCAAAAATACAAAATGAAAGGCAGGTGGCCAAGGATAGTAAAACAAATCCTAAAAAATTCTTCAAGCATATAAATGCAAAAAAGCCAAGGTCTGAACATGTAGGACCCCTAGATAATGGTAATGGGGAGTTGATCACAGGGGATCATGAGAAGGCAGAGTTACTAAATGGGTTATTTAGCTCTGTATATACAACAGAAGAAAGAGCAGCTGATGTAGCCGCAGCCAGTGCTGTTAATATATCAGTTGATATACTGAATTGGATGAATGTAGATATGGTCCAAGCTAAATTAAATAAAATAAATGTGCACAAGGCCCCGGGACCAGATGGGTTACACCCTAGAGTTCTTAAGGAGCTTAGTTCAGTTATTTCTGTCCCCCTTTTCATAATATTCAGAGAATCTCTAGTGACTGGTATAGTGCCAAGGGACCGGCGCAGGGCAAATGTGGAGCCTATTTTCAAAAAGGGCTCTAGGTCTTCGCCGGGTAATTATAGACCAGTAAGCTTAACATCCATCATGGGGAAAATGTTTGAGGGGCTATTGAGGGACTATATACAGGATTATGTGACAATAAATAGCATTATAAGTGACAGCCAGCACGGTTTTACTAAGGACAGAAGTTGTCAAACTAACCTAATCTGTTTATATGAAGAGGTGAGCAGAAGTCTAGACAGAGGGGCCGCTGTGGATATAGTGTTTATATGAGAGGTGAGCAGAAGTCTAGACAGAGGGGCCGCTGTGGATTTAGTGTTTTTGGACTTTGCAAAGGCATTTGACACTGTCCCCCATAGACGCCTAATGGGTAAATTAAGGACTATAGGTTTAGAAAATATAGTTTGTAATTGGATTGAGAATTGGCTCAAGGACCGTATCCAGAGAGTTGTGGTCAATGATTCCTTCTCTGAATGGTCACCGGTTATAAGTGGTGTACCCCAGGGTTCAGTGCTGGGACCACTATTATTCAACTTATTTATTAATGATATAGAGGAAGGGATTAATAGCACTATTTCTATTTTTGCAGATGACACCAAGCTATGTAATATAGTTCAGACTATGGAAGATGTTCATGAATTACAGGCAGATTTAAACAAACTAAGTGTTTGGGCGTCCACTTGGCAGATGAAGTTTAATGTAGATAAATGTAAAGTTATGCATCTGGGTACCAACAACCTGCATGCATCATATGTCCTAGGGGGCGCTACACTGGCGGATTCACTTGTTGAGAAGGATCTGGGTGTACTTGTAAATCATAAACTCAATAACAGCATGCAGTGTCAATCAGCTGCTTCAAAGGCCAGCAGGATATTGTCGTGTATCAAAAGAGGCATGGACTCGCGGGACAGGGATGTAATATTACCACTTTACAAAGCATTAGTGAGGCCTCATCTAGAATATGCAGTACAGTTCTGGGCTCCAGTTCATAGAAAGGATGCCCTGGAGTTGGAAAAAATACAAAGAAGAGCAACGAAGCTAATAAGGGGCATGGAGAATCTAAGTTATGAGGAAAGATTGAAAGAATTAAACCTATTTAGCCTTGAAAAAAGACGACTAAGGGGGGACATGATTAACTTATATAAATATATTAATGGCACATACAAAAAATATGGTGAAATCCTATTCCTTGTAAAACCCCCTCAAAAAACAAGGGGGCGCTCCCTCTGTCTGGAGAAAAAAAGGTTCAAGCTGCAGAGGCGACAAGGCTTCTTTACAGTAAGAACGGTGAATTTATGGAATAGCCGAGCGCAGGAGCTGGTCGCAGCAGGGACAGTAGACACCGCAGGAGCTGGTCACAGCAGGGACAGGAGATGGCTTTAAAAAAGGGTTAGATAATTTCCTAGAACAAAAAAGTATTAGCTCCTATGTGTAGAAATTTTTCCTTCCCTTTTCCCTTCCCTTGGTTGAGCTTGATGGACATGTGTCTTTTTTCAGCCGTACTAACTATGTAACTATGTAACTATGTAACTATGTTCTCTCCGCAGCCTGCGGCTCATACAATGCACTGATGACGTTGAGTGCTGTGTCACATATAAAGGACCTGACGCTGCTCGGTGTCAGTGCATTGTATGGGCAGCAGGGAGCCTTAGGGGATCAAGGGGGAAGAAAAGAAGCAGAGAAAAGATTATACTTATTTTTTATTTTACATTATGTCCGATGGGTAGGGGGAATGGATGGAGCATGGCCGCGGTCGCTGCATAACGATTGCGGCGCACGAACGGCTGAAAGATGTGACACATTTAATAACTGTATTTCATCTTACTCCAACTTTCTTTATATTAAGACTGACATATGAAATGCCATCTTAATAAATTCCCCCCAATGTTTTTATGGCCTTGAAGAAGTGAAGAAACCAAAGATGGGTGGAGATTGGAGAAGACACTTCCTGAATAGGGAGGCGTTCTGCGATCTGCAGCTTCATACAAGATTCCCGAAGGGTCTTAATTGGAGGAATGATCTGTTATATGTTTACTTAAGTGGAATAACACGTAATACACAATGTATATATCAACAACATAGCATAACAGTCATTTTCCTCTCATAATATGCAGTTTGATGACTTTTATGGCGATTTGTTTTTAAATATTGCATATTTAAATATGGTTCTAAACTCCTGTTAAATAAAGAAAGATTCAGCTTCTCCCCTACTTGAGTAGCCGCGCAGCACCTGCACGAACTTGAGAATTTGCCTCTCTGGTCATGTGATCACAGGTCCTGCACACATAACACAACAGCACTACACAAACTATCTATGCAGTTTGGTCACTAGATGGCAGCAAAGCACTAAAATGATATACACATACATGTTTACATAGGCGGCATACATGTTTACATAGGCGGCATACACGTTTACATAGGCGGCATACATGTTTACATAGGCGACATACATGTTTACATAGGCGGCATACACGTTTACATAGGCGGCATACACGTTTACATAGGCGGCATACACGTTTACATAGGCGGCATACATGTTTACATAGGTGGCATAAATGTTTACATAGGCGGCATACATATTTACATAGGCGGCATACATGTTTACATAGACGGCATACATGTTTACATAGGCGGCATACATGTTTACATAGGCGGCATACATGTTTACATAGGTGACATACATGTTTACATAGGCGGCATACACGTTTACATAGGCGGCATACATGTTTACATAGGCGGCATACACGTTTACATAGGCGGCATACACGTTTACATAGGCGGCATACATGTTTACATAGGCGGCATACATGTTTACATAGGTGGCATACATGTTTACATAGGCGGCATACATGTTTACATAGGCGGCATACATGTTTACATAGACGGCATACATGTTTACATAGGCGGCATACATGTTTACATAGGCGGCATACATGTTTACATAGGCGGCATACATATTTACATAGGCGGCATACATGTTTACATAGGCGGCATACATATTTACATAGGCGGCATACATGTTTACATAGGCGGCATACATGTTTACATAGACGGCATACATGTTTACATAGGCGGCATACACGTTTACATAGGCGCCATACATGTTTACATAGACGGCATACATGTTTACATAGGCGGCATACACGTTTACATAGGCGGCATACATGTTTACATAGGCGGCGCGCTTGGTGCTTTAACTTGTAAATAAAAACACAACAATCAAAAGTATCATCAACTATAAATGTATAATTCATGCCCACCTGCGGCGGCTGCTACGCATAGCCTCACCATTGTGGTCGGACAGTCTGAAGGTGACAGTGGAGAGGATTATTTTCAGACACTTCTACACTGGTTTGGACTGGTTCACTGGTTTCCCAGTTTGATCGGCTGCTTGTCTCATTTGAATTAAGAACCTCCTGAGCTCAGGACAAGGGGCAAATAACAGAAATAGTCCCAGAAAAAGTCTCTCTCCACCTGCAGCAAAATAGACAAAGTGGTTCCCCCCATTCCTCACACTGGCCCCAGATGAAACTGCTATGGCGAAACTCCAGTTGGCGACATGTTGTCAGCAATCCTGTATTTAATAGAAGTGCATGTTCTGCGCTGTGTGACCGAGGCCTAAATCTTTTCATGCATATTTTGAGCTTTTCTCAGATTTTTCAGGGACAGATTATACGATATGTACCAACGTGGTGTTTCCTTCGAGGATTCTTACAACATATAAAAAACACAGGGGTATATGACCTGGACATCCACAGACCCTTCCCCCCTGCCCTTTACTATTGGTTACAACTTGTCAATAAATATGTCCTCCTGTATAACATTTTATATATGAGTAGGAAATGTCCCTACAAATTAGAAAAGATTTGGTCCCGATGGGTTAAGCTGAAAGAAACGGCTACGTAACATGTAGCTCAAATGTGAAGGAAATCATTACCTATCCTTACAACTAAGGCTTCGTTCACATCGGCGCTGGGACTCCGTTTATGGGTTCCGTCTGACCTTTTTGCCAGGGGAACCCATGAACGGACTCCAAACTGAAACCATAGGTTTCCGTTTGCATCACCATTGATTTTAATGGTGACGGATTCGGTGCAAATGGTTTCCATTTGTCACCGTTGTGCAAGGATTCTGTTATTTTGACGGAATAAATACCGTATTCGACTGTGCTATTCATTCTGTCAAAACCCTCACACAACGGTGATAAACGGAAACCATTTGCGCCGGATCCGTCACCATTGAAATCCATGGTGAAGCAAACGGAAACCTATGGTTTCCGTTTGTTTCAGTTTGGATTCCGTTCATGGGTTCCTCTGACGGAAAAGTTCGACCGAACCCCTGAACGGAGCCCTGATGCAGATGTGAACGAAGCCTTAGATGAGGAAATGGACGCCTCTGTGTGACTGGTTGGGTTTGTTGGTTAAATAGAATTCAATGTGTTAATATTTGCTTTTCATGCTTTGTAGTTTTTCTGTCCGTTTTTTTTTTTGGGGCAAAATTATAAATTAAACCTTTGAAAAATGAAAAAACAAATGGCAGGAAAACAGTTACCAATTTTCAGATTACTATTCAGATCACTAAAATTCTAATGCCAATTTAATAAAATGTGGTGAAAATCCACATGTGAACAGACTCTAATTGAAGCTGAAGGATCTCCGGCTCGTCTTGGTGGCCGTACATCTTATTTTTCCTTTTTGTACACAATCCCCCCCAGTACTATATTGTAAAGCTTAGACGCTGTTTTCTTATTTTCTCCTGTATGTAGTCTGTTGTATTAGGCAATTGTGTATTTTTTATATGGTTCCCATTAGTGGAATGAAGGGAAAACGTTTCCATAAGGGAGAGATGTGGGAAGGTTTTTCCTGCTTTCCCCTAATGGGATCAGATACTAGAGCGATCACACTGACCTGACAATACAAGCACGTGATACAGCCTGGAAGGGAGAACATCAGTATATTGTAAAGGTTTTTGTTTGTTTTTTTTTATGTTTTGTGGCCATATAAACCCATTTAAATGTTCCTGGAAAATTCCTTGAAATATGTAGTAAATTTCATTTAGTGTTAAGTACACCGTATTATTAGGGCGCTGTACTACAGCAGTATTGTATTGTATTGCATGGTGCTAATATTGTCTGACACTTAGGGCATGACCACACGTGGCGGATTTCCTCCGCAACTGTCCGCATCAATGCCGCACAGAATCTGCGTTGCAGATTCTGCTGCGGATCTGCACAAAATGTGCAGTAAATTGATGCGGACTAGCTGCTGCGGACTGCGGTAAAAGTACTTCCCTTCTCCCTATCAGTGCAGGATAGAGAGAAGGGACAGCACTTTCCCTAGTGAAAGTCAAAGAAATTCATACTTACCGCCCGTTGTCTTGGTGACGCGTCCCTCCTTCGGCATCCAGCCCGATCTCCCTGGATGACGCGGCAGTCCATGTGACCGCTGCAGCCTGTGCTTGGCCTGTGATTGGCTGCAGCCGTCACTTAGACTGAAACGTCATCCTGGGAGGCCGGACTGGAGACAGAAGCAGGGAGTTCTCGGTAAGTATGAACTTCATTTTTTTTTACAGATAGATGTATATTGGGATCGGTAGTCACTGTCCCGGGTGCAGAAACAGTTACTGCCGATCGCTTAACTCTTTCAGCACCCTGGACAGTGACTATTTACTGACGTCTCCTAGCAACGCTCCCGTCATTACGGGAGCCCCATTGACTTCCTCAGTCTGGCTGTAGACCTAGAAATACATAGGTCCAGCCAGAATGAAGAAATGTCAAGTTAAAAAAGCAAGACGCATCCGCAGCACACATAACATGTGCATGACAGCTGCGGACTTCATTGCGGAAATTAGAATCTCCATTGAAGTCAATGGAGAAATTCCGCCATGAGTCCGCCACTGCTCCGCAACAGACAGAGCATGCTGCGGACACCAAATTCCGCTCCGCAGCCTATGCTCCGCAGCAGAATTTTACGCCTCGTCTAAACGAACACTTCTAAATTAAAGTGTAAGTCAATGGACAAACGGCTCCGCTGCGGATTAACGCTGCGGAGTGTCCGCAGCGGAATTTAAGTGAAATTCCGCCACGTGTGAACCCAGCCTTATTGTGGCTCCCTGCAGTGTGTTCGGTCCGGGACTTGTACGGACGTAATGTGCTCGTGTGAATCCAGCCTTACTCTCGTCAGACTTTCCTCTATTCAAATTTAATTTCTCTAACGCCAAAAGAGAGAAAATCTCAACATATTCATCACGCCAAATACGATCTCTAACCTCCGTCTTAAGGGAGCCCTCAAAACAAACATTTAGATAACCGAACTCCATGCAGTTGAACCGCAACAGGAGCGCCAGACCCACCAGCACTCCCAGTGACTTTAGAACCTAGCGCCGCAGCCCCAGATACCGAACCGTACCACGCCGCCACAGGAGAAGGAGCAACGGGGACCACAGGTGGTGGGACCTCACACTGCACCAAAGCCTCTCTAACACCAGCCAGTAATTGAGCCACTACCTGACCCAAATCAGACACTGTCAAGCTGGGGGCTCCTGACTATGGTGTGAGCAGGGCTCAGGAAGCCTTGACCTCCTAGCTAGTCTTGACTTGGGGATTAGCGGCATATCCCTGAGCACCCCTGATGGTAAGTCTATAACTTAAAGGGAACCCGACACCAGCATTTCACCTATTGAAATTTACTTATCCCTTACTGGCCGATGCTATCAAAATGTCATTGCCGTTATCCCCTCTCCTAAACTCCTCCTCCGACTGTAAATAACGGTCTGTAAACATGTTGCGCCTTTCATCGTAATAATTCGGTGTCCCGTTGTACGCTCACCCCAGAGGAGGACATCAATGCACAAGTGCGGGATTTTGTGTGCTGGGTGAAGGAGAGGAGCTGTCAATCAAAAGTAAAGAGGCGGGGTGAACTCGGAAAGACTTGAGGAATGAATAGAACTCAAAAACTGAATACTAAAGCTACAGAGCCGACTAAGAAGACAGTTTTAGGTTAAATAGAAATGATATTTCACCCACCACCCCCCCCCCCCTGGTATTGCTGGTTTAATCAGTAAAATGCTGGTGACAGGTTCCCTTTAACCTTTACCTAACAATGTCCACCACCCCAGTCCCTTCTGCTCCATGGGAGGCTTCTGTTCTCCCTGAGGTCACCTCAGGAGCAGGACGTAGAAGAATATTTATCACCGCTTAACTGCAGTAACTCTGCTCAATCTTTATTACAACAAGCAATAGACAGACGACAATTACAGAGAGAGAAGAAAACAAATTGAATGGTCGGACACTACAGCGAGGTAGCAGAGTGGAGGGAGTTAGCGGTCAACTACTCAGAAAATGCCTGAGATTACTTCAACAATCGGCAGAGTTGCTGGATTCTGAATATCAGTGAATGTGGCCAAACATTTAGATTTGTACCGGGGAATTGTAGACTTCCAATGTCTAGGCACAACCTAGTCTGAATAAATGGAGGAGAACCTTCTTCTGGAAAGAAATAGATCTGGAGAGAATGGAGCGGAGAGGGCATGTTCAAAGAGAGCATTTATTGCCAACCAAAATGGTGCGATGTGCCTACAATCCCATCAGATGTCAGTAAGCGTACCTACCATTCCCCCACAGCTCCAACATGTCTCCAAACACTCCATGGGTAAAGCCCACGGAGGACCACCAGGACTCCTGAACCAACATGGATGTAAAAGTTTTTCTCGTTTTGCACAATAAAAACACTTTTTAATCTGGTCCCCATGGCAGAAATCTGTCTTTCCATCTGGCACCTCCAGCAGACTCCTTTCAGTCTAGTTTGATTTCTTTTACCTCAGAGTTCCTCTTTTTCCCTTTTTTTAATTTCTTCTTTCCCCCTTTTTTTGAACTATTTCTAACAGGGGCTGTGCAGGATTAGACAAATATGGCTGCTTTCTTCCAAAAACAGCACCACACCTATCCACAGGTTGTATCTGGTATTGCAAGTAAGCTCCATTGAAGTGAATGGTAATGAGCTGTAATACCACACACAACCTATGGACAGGTGTGGTGCTGGTTTTTGGAGAAAGCAGACAAGTTATCTCATCCTGGACAACCCTTTGTCATGGATAGTTCTTGTGCGGAGATGCTCCCTGCATTATCCCTTTTCCTTTATGGCCGCTGATATGTTCTATTCAGCTTTATGGCTTCTGTGGTAAGTACACTGCCAGTCAGTAAAGGGTTAACACTTCAGCCCACTGTGGGTGACGTCACAATGAACGAGGCGGCAGTGGTAATAAACTCTTGTAGTAATGATGATGAATGCGCTGATGTCATAAATACAAATGTTTATGACATAAAGAAGATTCCATATTAGAAGGTTTTACTGCCACATTCAGCGCCATATTGGATGGGACTGAGGACCTTGAGCTTGACTTCCCCACCAATGCCGACCTGATGTCATTTGGAGATTCTAGCAGGGAAACCCTTCACCCCAGACCACTTCTTCATCACAGTGATGCCATCCTCTTCATACGGGTTGTCTGTAATAGAGGGGGGTTTCCAGCAGGAGATCCCCCTCTATTAGCCGGAGCGGAGACAGGTGCTACAAGGAGGCATCTGGAGGACCCGTCTCATCCGTGGATCGCTTATTCATTTTAATGGGTGCCCAGGAAGAGAGACATCCGCCTAGCCAACCAGATCAGCTGATTTATGTGTTTTATGTCGTTCGTTCATTGTATTGTTTTTCCTTGAAAATCTGAGAAAACGTACAAATTCTGTTACAAATGATATTTTGGCACCTTCTAAGCCCAGAGGAAGGGCAATCCTCCAGCCATGGTTTCCCTAGAGGTTTCCCCCACAGGGGGTTTTTCCTTTCCTGCGTGCTGGAGGGTGACTCTTCGTGAGTCGGAGGTTTGCCATTTTGGGTTTGGTCATATAATATAATAAAAGTTTTGACCATTTAACACCCAATTATAATGTTTTGTGTCTTTATTTTGCATTCTTTGGTTTGGTGATTGGGATTCTGGGTCTATCACATATCACAAAATCATAAGGCCGGACATCTACTTCCCACACTGACATAGAATGGAGACAACAAGCGTTGCAGCACAATTAAGTGTACACATCCTTACATTAAGATATTGTATTACGGTCTGTAGCCTTTGGGGGGAATATATTAACCTTTCTACAACAGTTTACTAGCGTAGAAAATTCACAAAATACACAAATGTTGAAATTTTTGTGGGCAAAAAATGAGCGGGGCTTAGCAGAAATGGGCAACAATTTTACTATAATTTACGCCAGTAACTGATGTAAATTATAGCAGAAATCTATATGTATAATGCGGCCCAGATTTATCTCTGGAGGGCGTAACAAGGCAAAGGTCCGTGCCAGACCCATACCTCCCCCAATCAGACTGTATGCCCCCCCCCCAATCAGACAATAAAATACATTTTAAAAATGTACTTACCTCACCACTCCGATTCTCCCTCCCGGACTCCCTCAGACTCTTACAGCAGGCCGCAGCACGTAGAAAGTACTGATGACAGGCCGCGTTGCAGCTAAAAGATGCGACACATTTATTAAGAGTCGTTCGCCTGTTAATAAATGTGTTGCATCTTACTCCAGCAAACTGTTTAATAGGACTGGTGTATGAAACGCCAGTATTAAAGGGAATGTGTCGCTAGAATTATTATATATTTTTTTTCAGTTAAACAGTTAGTATATAAATGATTACACAGTGTTTTAATTTTCTAATTTTTTTCACAATTCAGGAAATATTATAAATTAGATTCTAATTTATAACATTTCTATGTGCTGGTCACTAAAGGGAGCAAATCCCAAAATTGCCGCATTGGCATGTGGTAAAGAAACCTCATTACCTTATGCTGCAAATTTGGAGTAGACACACTCGCTCTGCCCCAGCACACACCAGTAAACATACCTACCAACTTTCAAGTATCTAATCTAAGTAGTCTCTGCCCACACATAACCGGTTCAGCCCACTCAGTATTATTTTCCCATAGGACCCCCACACAGTGTAATGACAAATAGCTGCCCCCATACAGTTTAATGCCACCTTAGCTGCCTCTAGTACCAGTGCGCTGATATAAAGCGCCAGTGCCCATATAGATAGTGTCACACACAGTGCCCATGTAGATGGTGCCACACACCCCAGGGATTCCATTCCAGGAGGAGCCCCTGCTGTCACTGTCCATATATGGACAGTGATGTAAGGCATTCCCTATAGGAGCAGAATCCCTGTCCAGAGCGTCGGCCACGCTGTGGCCAGGGATCGCACTCCAAGAGGAGACCTTGATGTAATTGTACATAGATGGACAGTGATGACAGGGGTTCCGCCTAGGAGCGGAATCCCCGCCCAGACCATCGGCAATGCTCTGGCAGTGGATTCCGCTCCAGGAGTAGTCCCTGACGTCAATGTCCATATATGGATAGTGAAACAAGGGGCTCTGCACTTAAAGTAGCTCTGTGCCCGGGAATTCCTCGACGAGTAGTACTAATACTGATGCAGGGAGCTGACTATCCCTTACATTAGGATTGGATTCAACTGTATCTGCATCCTGAGGACGCAGATACAGTTGACACCAAGACATACCACCGGCCGCTTGGGATAGCGTAACACCGCCAGGAATCCTGGACTGTCCCGCTGTATCCGGGATGGTTAGGAGGTATGCCGTAAATAGGACCATGCACATGCACAGATTCCACAGTAAATGCTTGTTCATGAGCCTGCAAAGGAGGAGCTGCTCAGTTTGCCATTAGGGTGATGACTGACGGATAAGGCCTCGTTCACATCTGCACTATTGTCTCTGGTAAAATCACGGCCCCCCGCGTGACGGAAAGCCAATAGAACCCACTAAAGTCAATGGGTTCTGTCGGCAGGTGGCGGTGTCCATTGTGCGACGGAACCATTGCTTCCGTTATTCCTTTGTTCTGCACCACTGACGGAGCAAAACAACGAAACACACCAACGCAGGTGTGAACAGGGCCTTAGAGAGATAACTGAATACAGCAGCTGGCCATAAACTGAAATACACTGCAGGTACAGAAGACAAATGGTAGACCAATTAGAAATGTGATTTATTTAGTAAAATACATACAAGGCAATTTAAAAAAAAACAGTGCAAAGGTGTACATAGCCTTTAAGCAATCAGGAGGCATATTTTCAGATTCTGCTGGACTTCTCCCATATACCGGCGTTTCAGGCATCCTATTGGTCCACAGTATCCTCAATGCCCACCCCATTTACTTCTTGTTTAGCCACAATGCCCGCACGCCACAGCAAGCTGACAGTGCCCACCCTAATGGTATATACAGGGGTGATGGAGATTTTATACCGAGATAATGGTGTGCTGGTACATACACTGATAATGGTGGTTATATATGGGGATGATGGCTGGTGTATACAGGGATGATGGGAGTCCCTTATATAACCCCCATATTCCCTGTATATTACCCCCAAAAGGAGAGATGAGCAGCACATCGCAGTCCAAAACTCATGGAAACTATTTTATGTTTCACCCATCCCACCCATCGCTGGATGTGGGAATACTAGGACACATGACTAATATGATAATATTTTAATATAGAATTGTACATCCTAGTATAAGAGCTAAAGAAAATTAGCTTATGAGGTTTAGAGTTAGTTATATGTCGAAATTTTGATCTAAGGTATGCGCACCGTGACGGGCGGTAGTCATGTAGACTGAACGCTTCCATGATTTGAATAAGCTGTGACGTGGCACATTGGGTCACGTGAACGTGGTATACAGGTTACATCAACACTTTCATGACATATCCTGTGGTTTGCGCTTGGGCATTGGAGATGAAGAAGACTGGAAGTCAACATGGCATTCTGGGCCGGATGAAGAAGAAAAGAGAACATGAACGACTCCAATCTGAGAAGATGTCACCTGTGAGTCACAGAATTTCACTGCACTGTATTCACTTACACTACCGTTTAAAAGTTTGGTGTCACCCAGACAATTTTGTGTTTTCCATGAAAACTCACACTTATATTTATCAAATGAGTTGCAAAATGACTAGAAAATGTAGTCAAGACATTGACAAGGTTAGAAATAATGATTTTTATTTGAAAAAATAATTTTCTCCTCCAAACTTTGCTTTTGTCAAAGAATGCTCCATTTGCAGCAATTACAGCATTGCAGACCTTTGGCATTCTAGCTATTAATTTGCTGAGGTAATCGGGAGAAGTTGCACCCCATGCTTCCAGAAGCCCCTCCCACAAGTTGGATTGGCTTGATGGGCACTTCTTGCGTACCATACGGTCAAGCTGCTCCCACAACAGCTCTATGGGGTTGAGATCTGGTGACTGCGCTGGCCACTCCATAACAGATAGAATACCAGCTGCCTGTTTCTTCCCTAAATAGTTCTTGCATAATTTGGAGGTGTGCTTTGGGTCATTGTCCTGTTGTAGGATGAAATTGGCTCCAATCAAGAGCTGTCCACAGGGTATGGCATGGCGTTGCAAAATGGAGTGATAGCCTTCCTTATTCAAAATCCCTTTTACCTTGTACAAATCTCCCACTTTACCAGCACCAAAGCAACCCCAGACCATCACATTACCTCCACCATGCTTGACAGATGGCGTCAGGCACTCTTCCAGCATCTTTTCAGTTGTTCTGCGTCTCTCAAATGTTCTTCTGTGTGATCCAAACACCTCAAACTTCGATTTGTCTGTCCATAACACTTTTTTCCAATCTTCCTCTGTCCAATGTCTGTGTGCTTTTGCCCATGTTAATCTTTTCCTTTTATTAGCCAGTCTCAGATATGTTTTTTTCTTTGCCACTCTGCCCTGAAGGCCAGCATCCCGGAGTTGCCTCTTCACTCTAGACGTTGACACTGGCGTTTTGCGGGTACTATTTAATGAAGCTGCCAGTTGTAGACCTGTGAGGCGTCTATTTCTCAAACTAGAGACTCTAATGTACTTGTCTTGTTGCTCAGTTGTGCAGCGAGGCCTCCCACTTCTCTTTCAACTCTGGTTAGAGCCTGTTTGTGCTGTCCTCTGAAGGGAGTAGTACACACCGTTGTAGGAAATCTTCAGTTTCTTGACAATTTCTTGCATGGAATAGCCTTCATTTCTAAGAACAAGAATAGACTGTTGAGTTTCACATGAAAGCTCTCTTTTTCTAGCCATTTGGAGAGTTCATTCCACAAATGTAATGCTCCAGATTCTCAACTAGCTCAAAGGAAGGTCAGTTCTATAGCTCCTCTAAACAGCAAAACAGTTTACAGCGGTGCTAACATAATTGCACAAGGGTTTTCAAGTGTTTTATAATCATCCATTAGCCTTCTAACACAGTTAGCAAACACAATGTACCATTAGAACACTGGAGTGATGGTTGCTGGAAATGGGCCTCTATACACCTATGTAGATATTGCATTAATAACCAGACGTTTGCAGCTAGAATAGTCATTTAACACATTAACAATGTATAGAGTGTATTTCTGATTAATTTAATGTTATCTTCATTGAAAAAACTGTGCTTTTCTTTCATAAAAAAGGAAATTTCTAAGTGACCCTAAACTTTTGAACGGTAGTGTATATGGTGTGCAGAAAGCCTGTGTAGGACTGATATCTGTCACTATATGGTGGGAATATTGGTCTTTGTTTTACTACACACGTTTTTAGTACACAATTAACCGCTTCCCGACCGCCCACTGTATATTCACGTCGGCGCTTGCTGGGCTCTGTGCAGCGCCAACGTGAATTCACGGTGGGTGTTAAAAGCGCGATCCGGGTGTCTCTGAGTAGTGCTGACACCCGGATCGCGCTGTTATCACCTGCCTCTGGTCCCGGAGATATGATCGGGACCTAATTAGTTCAGGTCCCGGTCATGTGATCGCAGGGAAAGTGTGTTGTAGCAACGAACTGGAAAGTTTGTCGCTATAACAAGCTGGAAAGTTTGTTGCTACAACAAACTTTCCCGGGGACCGATTGCGGGTGCTGCAGTCGGTTATAAGGCAGAACTGGGGGCCATATAACAGCCACCGGGTTTGCCATGCACGACAGCCTATGAGAACCAGCCGGAGGCCGGTCCTCATAAGCTTCCTGTCAGTGTGACTCTCAGCGTCACACTGACAGTTTATAATACGTTACACTACCTAGGTAGTGTAATGTATTATAGCAGCGATCAGTGCTGCAGGTCTTCAAGTAAAACAAGTAAAAAGTAAAAAAGAAAGTAATTACAATTTTTTATAAAAGTGTAAAAACAAGTTATAAAAGTTACAAAAACAAAAAATGCTTTTTTTCCTATAATAAGAATTTTATTATACGAAAAAAATGAAAATGTTAAAAAAAGTACACATATTTGGTATCACCGCGATCGTACGGACCCAAACTATAAACCTATAATATTATTTTTCCCGCACGGTGAACAGCGCAAACAAAAAAAAATTAAAAAACAATGTCAGAATCACTATTTTTTGGTCATCAACATTCCCAAAATATAGAATAAAAAGTGATCAAAAAGTTGCATGTACCCTAAAATAGTACCAATAAAAACTACAACCCGTCCCGCAAAAAACAAGCCCTTACACTGCTTTTTTGACTGAAAAATAAAACATTATGGCTCTCAGAATATGGTGACACAAAAAATAAATAATTTTATCGAAAAGTGATTTTATTGCGCAATCGCCACAAAACATAAAAACCTATATACATCTGGTATCGCCGTAATCGTACCGACCCGCAGAATAAGGTAAAATGTCATTTATAGCGCACGGTGAACACTGTAAAAAAAAATACAAAAAAACATTGTCAGAATTTATGGTTTTTGGTCACCTGGCTTGCCAAAAAAATCTAATAAAGAGTGATAAAAAAAAATCACATGTACCTTAAAATGGTACCAATGAAAAGTACAAATTCTCCCGCAACAAATAAGCCCTCACACAGCTCCGGTGGAGAAAAAATCAAAAAGTTCTGGCTCTCAGAATATGGCGATGCAAAATGTGCAGTGTTTTCTAAAAGCGGATAAGATCGGGCGCCATTTATCAGTGCGACACCGGCCACATATCTGCGAATTATTATTTATTTACCCCATTATTATACCCTCTTATTATGTCCTGATGTACTCTGTCCAGTTTGCACATACCCCCACATTATAAACTGAAATACCAGCAAAACCCCAAACTGAACAGTTACCAAGCAAAATCTGCGCTCCAAAAGCCAAATGGCGTTCCCTCCCTTCTGAACCCCACAGCGTGCCCAAGCACCAGCTTACGTCCACATATATGATATTTTATATCCAGGAGAACCCGCTCAACATTGTATGAGGTATTTGTCTTCAGTGGCACAAACTGGGCACAATATATTGTGCATTAAAATGGCATATCAGTGGAAAATTTAAATTTTCAATTTGCACCATCCGCTGCGCATTAATGCCTTCGCGCACCACAACTTAATAGCATGTCGTGGTGCGACGGGTTATATATAAAGCGGGCTCACGCACTGCGCCCGCTCCATATTATGCAGGTGTCAGCTGTGTATTACAGCTGACACCCGGGACTAATGGACAGGAACAGCGATCACGCTGTTACAGGAGCCTGTAAAATGACATTATACTGCAATACATTAGTATTGCAGTGTATTGTACCAGCGACCTAATGATCACTCGTTCCAGTCCCCTAAAGGGACTTTTGGGAGGTTTCCACCGTTTTGTCCCCTCAGGGGCTTTGCAAATGCGACATGACACCTGAAAACCATTCCAGCTAAATTTGAGCTCCAAAAGCCAAATATTGTTCCTTCCCTTCTGAGTCCTGCCGTGGGTCCAAACAGCAGTTTATTACCACATATGGCATATTGCTGTAATCAGGACAAATTGCTTTACAAATTTTGGGGTGATTTTTCTCCTTTATTCCTTGTAAAAATAAAACATTTCTATGTTTTTTCAGGAAAAAGTAGATTTTCATTTTCACGGCCTAATTCTACTAAATTCAGCAAAAAAACTGTGGGGTCAAAATGCTAACTATACTCCTAGAAAAATTCCTTGAGGGGTGTAGTCTTCAAAACGGGGTCAGTTTTGGGGGGATTCCACTGTTTTGCTTACTCCAGGGCGTTGCAAACGCGACATGGCACTGAAAACCAATCCAGCAAAATCTGCGCTTCAAAATCCAAATGGCGCTCCTTCTCTTCTGAGCTCTACCGTGGGTCCAAACAGCCGTTTAGTACCACATATGGGGTATTGGCGTAATCGGGAGAAGTAGCTTTACAAGTTTTGGGGTGTTTTTTAATCTTTATTCCTTGCAAATATAATTTTTTTTTATATTTTTTAGAAAAAAAGTCGATTTTCACTTTCACAGACAAACTCCAATAAATGTAGCAAAAGACCTGTGGGGTCAAGATGCTAACTATACCCCTAGATAAATTCCTTGAGGTGTGTAGTTTCCAAAACCGTCTCACTTTTGGGGGATTTCCACTGTTTTGGCACCACAAGACCTCTTCAAACCTGACATGGTGGCTAAAATATATTCTAAAAAAAGGAGGCCCCAAAATCCACTGGGTGCTCCTTTGCTTCTGAGGCCGGTGCTTCAGTCCATTATCACACTAGAGCCACATGTGGGATATTTCTAAAAACTGCAGAATCTGGGCAATAAATATTCAGTTGCATTTCTCGTGTAAAACCTTCTGTGTTACAGAAAAAAATGTATTACAAATGAATTTCAGCAAAAAAAATAAAATTTGTAAATTTCACCTCTACATTGCTTTAATTCCGGTGAAGCCCCTAAAGGGTTAAGAAACTTTCTGACTGCTGTTTTGAATACTTTGAGGGGTGCAGTTTTTAATATGGGGTGATTTATGGGGGTCTATTTAGTACATAAGGCCCTCAAAGCCACTTCAGAACTGAACTGGTCGCTGTAAAAATAGCCTTTTGAAATTTTCTTGAAAATGTGAGAAATTGCTGCTAAAGTTCTAAGCCTTGTAATGTCCTAGAAAAATAAAAGGATGTTCAAAAAACGATGCCAATATAAAGTTGACATATGGAATATGTAAAATAGTAACTATTTTGTGTGGTATTACTATCTGTTTTACAAGCAGATACATTCAAAATGAGAAAAATCATAATTTTTGCAAATTTTCTCTACATTTTGGTGTTTTTCACAAATAAGCAATAAATTTATTGACCAAATTTTTCCACTAACATAAAGTACAATATGTCACGAGAAAAAAATCTCAGAATCGCTTGAATAGGCAAAAGCATTCCAGAGTTATTGACACATAAATTGACACATGTCAGATTTGAGAAAATGGGGCTGGTCATGAAGGCCAAAATGAGCTCGGTCTTGAAAGGGTTAAGAGTGTTCACATTATTTCTATATAGTTGAAGTGTAGACCCCCAAGAATTATTTCCTTTGGTGGGTCCAAGGTACCTCAGTCAGACACTGAGTGTACACATCCTTGCATTAAAATATTGTATTACTGTCTGTAGCCTTAGAGGAGAATTTATTAACCTTGCTAAGCCGCTTATCTGGCATAGAAAAGTCCCAAAAGTCGCAATTTGCGGGAACGTTTTTGGTCAGTTTACACTGCCTTTGGCGCTTTTTTGAAAAGTGTGTGGTGCTTTGCGGAAAGGGGCGACAATTTTACTATCATTTACGCCAGTAACGGGCGTAATGTAAAGCAGAAATCAATGCCAGCTCCGAGCTAGTGTACAATTTTACATTGAGTGTGTAACAAAAGGCCTAATCCAGACCCTGTATCTCCCCCACTAATCAGACTGTCCAATCAGACTGTCTTGTTCCACAAGACATGTTTTGCCCACCCCCCTAAAAAACAAACTAAAAAGATATATATATATCTGAGACAGTGTATCTTTAAGGGTATATTCACACGCTGTGTTTTCAGGCGTATTTCGGGGCGTAAACACCTTCAAATACGACTGAAAAATCTGTAGCCCATTGCCTACAAATATCTGCCTATTGTATTTTAAAACGGCACGTAAAAACAAGGAGCATGTCACTTCTTGAGACGTTTTTGGAGATGTTTTTCATTGTGTCAATGGAAAAACAGCTCCAAAAACATCTAGAACTAAACACCTCCAAAAACGTCTTCAACTTCAAAAACGTCTGTAAATCAAAGGCTGTGTTCTCTGAAAACAGCTCTGTAATTTTCAGCCATTTTTTACTTTGCGTGTGAATCCTAAGGCAGGGTTCACACGACCATGTTACATCCGTAATGGACGGAACGTATTTCGACCGCAAGTCCTGGACCGAACACAGTGCAGGGAGCCGGGCTCCTAGCATCATAGTTATGTACGATGCTAGGAGTCCATGCCTCGCTGCAGAACAACTGTCCCGTACTGTAATCAAGTTTTCAGTACGGGACAGTAGTTCCGCGGAGAGGCAGGGACTCCTAGCGTCGCAGATAACTATGATGCTAGGAGCCTGGCTCCCTGCAGTGTGTTCGATCCGGGACTTGCGGCCGAAATACGTTCCGTCCATTACGGACGTAATGTGCTTATGTGAATCCAGACTGTTAGGGATCTGCCAGGTACTACGTCTAGGTATACTCCTGGGATTAATCAATCCACACCTGAGGCCAGACCTGTTCGACTGACACCATCTCCCACCAACCAGGGTGGCAGGCTCAGGAGTGGGAGAGCCTATCGCGGCCTGGTCAGTCGGAGTTAGCTCCGCCCCCTGTCCTTTATTACCTGCCGTGTTCTCTTCCTCAGTGCTTGTAATTCTTCTGGATTCCTGGCCTCACTGCTGCTTGCTCCAGCCTGCTTCTGCCGTGCTTCTGCCTTGCTGCAGTTCCGCTTAACCTGCTTTGCTTTGCCTCTGGCTTGCTTCCTTCTCCGTGCTCACTTTGGTATACTCCACTTCATCCTGGTCCTGACTACTCATTCACCGCTCCGTTTCCTCGCGGCGTTCCGTGGCTACTGCCCCTTCCCTTGCATGTTCCCTGTTTGTTCTCCCGTGCACTTAGACATCGTAGGGACCGCCGCCCAGTTGTACCCTGTCGCCTAGGGCGGGTCGTTGCAAGTAGGCGGGGACAGGGCGGTGGGTAGATTAGGGCTCACTTTCCCTTCACCTCCTTCCTGCCATTACATAATTACAAGCCCCTACCTAGTCTACCATTTCTCCTACGCTGACGCTATCATGGACCCCCTTGAGACCCTGACCCAGCAGATGCAGGGCCTCTCCCTACAGGTCCAGGCCCTGGCCCAGAGGGTCAACCAGGGTGACCCTGCCTTAGTAGTACCCCTCACCTCACCTCTAGAACCCGACCTCAAGTTACCTGACCGGTTCTCAGGGGACCGTAAGACGTTTCTCTCCTTCCGGGAGAGTTGCAGACTGTATTTCCGCCTAAAACCCCACTCCTCAGGTTCCGAGAACCAGCGGGTGGGTATCATCATATCCCGACTCCAGGAAGGGCCCCAAGAATGGGCCTTCTCCTTGGCTCCTGACGCCCCTGAACTTTCCTCTGTTGATCGTTTTTTCTCTGCCCTCGGACTCATTTACAACGAGACTGACAGGACTGCTTTAGCCGAGAGTCAGCTGGTGACCTTACGTCAGGGTAGGAGACCGGTTGAGGAATACTGTTCTGATTTTAGAAAGTGGTGCGTAGCTTCTCGGTGGAACGATCCGGCCCTAAGGTGCCAGTTTAGGTTAGGATTATCTGACGCCCTGAAGGATCTGCTGGTTAGCTACCCCTCTTCTGACTCCCTTGACCAGGTTATGGCCCTAGCAGTACGACTTGACCGACGTCTCAGGGAATGTCAGCTTGAACGCTTCAATGTGCTCCCCTCTGACTTTTCTGCGATCCCCCCCGAGGTCCCGTCTCCTCGCCCCTCCACGGAGGACTCGGAGGTACCTATGCAACTCGGGGCCTCCATGTCCCCTCGACAACGTAGGGAGTTTCGCAGAATGAATGGTCTCTGCTTCTACTGTGGGGACGACAAGCATTTACTGAACACCTGTCCCAGGCGCAAGAATAAGAAGCCGGAAAACTTCCGCGCCTAAGTGATCATCGGGGAGGTCACTTGGGAGCACAGGTATTTCCCGTTAATGTGAAACGCAATAAAATTTTGCTTCCCTTTCAGGTCTCGTTTGCTGGCTGGTCTGCCACGGGCAGCGCTTTCGTGGATTCTGGCTCATCTGCTAATATCATGTCTGTGGAATTTGCTATGTCTCTAAAGATGCCTTTTATTGATTTACCTTATCCTATCCCTGTAGTAGGTATCGACTCAACTCCCCTTGCTAATGGTTATTTTACACAGCATACTCCTGTTTTTGAACTCCTTGTTGGCTCCATGCATTTGGAGCAGTGCTCTGTACTGGTGATGCAGGGATTATCGTCCGATCTGGTATTAGGTCTTCCTTGGTTGCAGCTGCATAATCCCACGTTTGATTGGAATACTGGGGATCTCACCAAATGGGGTAGTGAATGTCTTATGTCATGTCTTTCTGTTAACTCTATTTCTCCCCGGGAGGAGGGAAACACGCTTCCTGAGTTTGTTCAGGACTTCGCCGATGTGTTTTCTAAGGAGGCCTCCCAGGTGTTGCCCCCCCATAGAGATTACGATTGCGCCATCGATTTGGTGCCTGGTGCCAAGCTTCCTAAGGGTAGGATATTTAATCTTTCATGTCCTGAACGTGAAGCTATGAGGGTGTATATCCAAGAATGCCTGGCCAAGGGTTTCATTCGCCCCTCGACTTCTCCTGTAGGTGCTGGCTTCTTTTTCGTGGGGAAGAAGGATGGTGGTCTTAGGCCGTGCATTGATTATCGTATCCTGAATAAGGTCACCGTAAGGAACCAGTACCCACTTCCTTTGATTCCGGATCTTTTTAATCAGGTTCAGGGAGCCCAATGGTTTTCTAAGTTCGATCTACGGGGGGCATATAACTTTATCCGCATCAAAGAGGGGGATGAGTGGAAAACTGCGTTCAACACACCCGAGGGTCATTTTGAATACCTGGTCATGCCCTTTGGGTTGTGTAATGCCCCTGCTGTCTTCCAGAATTTTATTAATGAAATCCTGAGAGATTACCTGGGTAATTTTCTTGTTGTGTACCTTGATGACATACTGGTGTTTTCCAAGGACTGGTCCTCCCACGTGGAGCATGTCAGGAAGGTGCTCCAGGTCCTTCAGGAGAATAATCTGTTTGCTAAGACTGAAAAATGTGTCTTTGGGGTACAGGAGATACCATTTTTAGGGCAAATCCTCACTCCTCGTGAATTCCGCATGGACCCTGCCAAGGTTCAGGCTGTGGCGGAATGGGTCCAACCTGCCTCCCTTAAGGCGTTACAGTGTTTTTTAGGGTTCGCCAACTATTACAGGAGATTTATTGCCAACTTCTCGGTCGTCGCTAAGCCTCTTACGGACCTTACTCGCAAGGGTGCTGATGTCCTCCATTGGCCCCTTGAGGCCGTCCAGGCCTTTGAGACCCTCAAGAAGTGCTTTATCTCGGCCCCCGTGCTGATTCAGCCCAACCAAGAGGAGCCATTTATTGTGGAGGTTGACGCATCCGAGGTGGGAGTGGGGGCCGTCTTGTCCCAGGGTACCAGCTCCCTCACCCATCTCCGCCCCTGTGCTTACTTCTCTAGGAAGTTTTCACCCACGGAGAGTAACTATGATATTGGCAACCACGAACTTCTAGCCATTAAATGGGCTTTTGAAGAGTGGCGGCACTTCCTGGAGGGGGCCAGACACCAGGTAACGGTCCTTACGGATCACAAGAATCTGGTTTTCCTAGAATCGGCCCGGAGGCTTAATCCTAGACAAGCTCGGTGGGCACTATTCTTTACCAGATTTAATTTCTTGGTTACCTATAGGGCTGGGTCCAAGAAGATTAAGGATGATGCTCTGTCACGTAGTTTCATGGCCAATCCTCCTTCGGAGAAGGATCCTGCTTGTATTTTACCCCCTGGTATAATCGTTTCTGCCACGGACTCTGATTTAGCTTCTGATATCGCGGCTGATCAGGGTGCAGCTCCCGGGAACGTCCCTGGGTACAAACTGTTTGTTCCCCTGCAATTCCGGCTAAGGGTACTCAGGGAAAACCATGACTCCGCTCTATCTGGTCATCCTGGCATCTTGGGCACCAAACACCTCATTACCAGAAACTATTGGTGGCCTGGGTTGCCTAAAGACGTTAGGGCTTACGTCGCCGCTTGTGAGGTTTGCGCTAGGTCCAAAACCCCTAGGTCCCGACCTGCGGGCCTACTACGTTCCTTGCCCATTCCCCAGAGACCTTGGACCCATATCTCCATGGATTTTATCACCGATTTGCCTCCATCTCAGGGCAAGTCGGTGGTGTGGGTGGTAGTAGACCGCTTCAGCAAGATGTGCCACTTTGTGCCCCTTAAGAAGCTACCTAACGCCAAGACCTTAGCTTCTTTGTTTGTGAAACACATCCTGCGTCTCCATGGGGCCCCAGTCAATATAGTTTCTGACAGAGGGGTACAATTTGTTTCCTTATTTTGGAGAGCTTTTTGTAAAAAGTTGGAGATTGATCTGTCCTTCTCCTCCGCCTTCCATCCCGAAACTAATGGCCAAACGGAAAGGACTAACCAATCCCTGGAACAATATTTAAGGTGTTTCATCTCTGACTGTCAATTCGATTGGGTCTCATTCCTTCCCCTTGCTGAATTTTCCCTGAATAATCGGGTTATTTCGGGTTTAAACCAAGGTTCTCCTCCGTTTCCCCTGGTTGTTCCAATAATCCTGAGGTAGAGGATGTTCATCGGGAACTGTGCACGGTCTGGGCCCAGGTTCAGAAGAACCTAGAGGCGTCCCAGAGCGCACAAAATAATCAGGTGGAGAGTAGACGTTCTGCTAACCCCCTGTTTGTCGTCGGGGATTTGGTCTGGTTGTCGTCCAGGAACTTGCGCCTTAAGGTCCCGTACAGGAAGTTTGCTCCCCGATTTATTGGACCTTATAAGATCATTGAAGTCCTCAACCCTGTATCCTTCCGTCTGGAGCTGCCCCCATCCTTTCGCATACATGACGTCTTCCATGCCTCCCTCCTTAAACGCTGCTCCCCGTCCTGGTCCCCCTCGAGGAAACCTCTTGTTCCCGTTCTCACCCCTGAGGGGGTGGAATTCGAGGTGGCCAAGATTATGGACAGTAGGATGGTCCAGGGCTCCCTCCAGTACCTGGTCCATTGGAGAGGATACGGGCCGGAGGAGAGGACTTGGGTACCAGCCCGTGATGTTCACGCTGGGGTATTGATCAGGAGGTTCCACCTTCTCTTCCCTACTAAACCGGGTCCTCTTAGTAAGGGTCCGGTGGCCCCTCATAAAAGGGGGAGTACTGTTAGGGATCTGCCAGGTACTACGTCTAGGTATACTCCTGGGATTAATCAATCCACACCTGAGGCCAGACCTGTTCGACTTACACCATCTCCCACCAACCAGGGTGGCAGGCTCAGGAGTGGGAGAGCCTATCGCGGCCTGGTCAGTCGCAGTTAGCTCCGCCCCCTGTCCTTTATTACCTGCCGTGTTCTCTTCCTCAGTGCTTGTAATTCTTCTGGATTCCTGGCCTCACTGCTGCTTGCTCCAGCCTGCTTCTGCCGTGCTTCTGCCTTGCTGCAGTTCCGCTTAACCTGCTTTGCTTTGCCCCTGGCTTGCTTCCTTCTCCGTGCTCACTTTGGTATACTCCACTTCATCCTGGTCCTGACTACTCATTCACCGCTCCGTTTCCTCGTGGCGTTCCGTGGCTACGGCCCCTTCCCTTGCGTGTTCCCTGTTTGTTCTCCCGTGCACTTAGACAGCGTAGGGACCGCCGCCCAGTTGTACCCCGTCGCCTAGGGCGGGTCGTTGCAAGTAGGCAGGGACAGGGCGGTGGGTAGATTAGGGCTCACTTTCCCTTCACCTCCTTCCTGCCATTACACAGACTATGTGTAAAGGATTTGCCAGACACAGGTTCTGTGTCGACGCCTGGGGTTAATCAGCCTTCATCAGCTCTAAGGTCTGCTAGAGTGACGCGATCTGTTACCACTCAGGCTGGCAGGCTGAGGAGAGGGAGATCCTATCACAGCCTGGCCTGACGGTTCTAGCTCCCGCCCTTTGTCTATGTTTACCCTCACTTGCTGCATGTTCCTTGCCTGTGATTGTCTGGTTTCCTGGCTCTGCTATTCTTGCTATTTACCTTATTGACCACTGTTGCTTATTAATCCTGGCTTGACTGACTATTCTCCTGCTCTGATTTGCTACTTTGTACTCTCCTGGTTTGTCTCGGCTGGTTCACCACTGCCTGTTGCTCACGGTGTTTCCATGGGCAACTGCCCCTACCTCCCCCTTTTTCTTTTGTGTGCCCTTGTCTTGTGTTGTCTGTCTTGCACTTATTGAGCGTAGGGACCGTCGCCCAGTTGTACGCCGTCACTTAGAAAGGGCCGTGCAAGTAGGCAGGGACTGAGTTGCGGGTAGATTAGGGCTCACCTGTCCGTCTCCCTACCCCGTTTCATTACATAATCACAGGCCCTATACCTTTTCTTACCCTGGTCCCTGACTCTACTATGGATCCCCTTGAGACCCTAGCTCAGCAAATGCAAGGTCTCTCCCTACAGGTCCAAGACCTGGCTCAGAGGTTCAACTAGCGTGATGCTACCCAGGTAGTGCCCTTCACCTCACCTTCTGAACCCCACCTCAAGTTGCCTGACCAGTTCTCAGGGGACCGGAAGACTTTTTTCTCTTTTCGGGAGAGTTGTAGACTCTATTTCCAATTAAGACCCCACTCCTCAGGTTCTGAGAGCCAGCGAGTGGGTATAATTAGGTCCCAGCTCCAGGACGGCCCCGAGGAATGAGCCTTCTCCTTGGCTCCTGACGCCACTGAACTTTCTTCTGTTGACCTTTTTTTTTCTGCTCTCGGGCTCATCTATGACGAGACTGACAAGACTGGCTGGTGACCTTACGTCAGGGTAAGAGACCCATTGAGGAATACTGTTCTAACTTTAGTAAGTGGTGTGTAGCTTCTAGGTGGAATGACCCTGCCTTGAGGTGCTAGTTTAGATTGCGTCTGTCGAACGCCCTGAAAGACCTGTTAGTTAGCTATCCCACTTCAGACTCTCTAGATCAGGCTATGGCTTTAGCGGTACGTCTTGACTGACGTCTCAGGGAACGACGACTTGAACATTCTGGTGCCTTCACCTCTGGCTCTCCTATGATGGCTCCAGGGGTTCCGTTGCTTCGTTCTTCCACGGAGAACTCGGATGAACAGATGCAACTCGGGGCCTCCGTGTCTCCCCAACAACGTAGAGATTTCCGCAGAAAGAATGGTCTCTGCTTCTACTGTGGGGATGACAAGCATCTATTGAACTCCTGTCCCAGGCGCAAGAATAAGCAGCAGGAAAACTTCCGCGCCTAAGTGACCATCGGGGAGGTCGCTTGGGCGCACAGGTATTAGCCGCAAACATGAAGCCTAATAAAATCTTGCTTCCCTTTCAGGTCTCTTTTGATGGAAGGTCTGCCACCGGCAGTGCCTTTGTGGATTCAGGGTCTGCTACTAATACTATGTCTGTAGAATTTGCTATGTATCTAGCTATGCCATTAATTGATTTGCCTAAACCTGTCCAGGTAGTGGGTATTGATTCCACTCTGCTTGCTAATGGTTATTTTATGCAGCATACCCCTGTTTTTGAACTCATTGTTGGCTCCATGCATTTGGAGCAGTGTTCTGTGTTAGTGATGCAGGGGTTATCGTCCGATTTGATTTTAGGCCTTCCTTGGTTGCAGACGCATAATCCCACTTTTAACTGGAATACTGGTAATCTTACTAAATGGGGTAATGAATGCATGACGTCATGTTTTTCTATTAATTTGGTTTCTCTCGTTGAGGAGGTGAACACTCTACCTCAGTTTATTCAGGACTTCGCTGATGTCTTTTCTAAAAGGGCCTCCGAAGAGTTACCTCCTCACAGAGAGTACGATTGCACAATCAATTTGGTACCAGGAGCTATGCTCCCTAAAGGTAGGATATTTAATCTCTCTTGTCCTGAATGTGAAACCATGAGAGAATATATCCAGGAAAGCCTGGCCAAGGGTTACATTCGCCCCTCTACTTCTCCGGTAGGTGCTGGCTTCTTCTTCGTGGGGAAGAAGGATGGTGGTCTTAGGCCGTGCATCGATTACCGAAATTTAAATAATATCCCCTTCCTTTGATTCCTGATCTCTTCAATCAGGTTCAGGGGGCCCAATGGTTCTCTAAGTTCGATCTTCAGGGGGCTTATAACCTTATCCGGATAAGAGAGGGGGATGAGTGGAAGACTGTGTTTAATACACCCGAAGGTCATTTTGAATATCTCGTAATGCCCTTTGGGTTGTGTAATGCTCCAGAATTTCATAAATGAGATTTTAAGAGACTATCTGGGGGTATTTATTGAAGTGTACCCTGATGATATACTTGTGTTTTTTTTCAAGGACTGGTCCTCCCACATTGAGCATGTCAGGAAGGTGCTCCAGGCCTTTCGGAAAAGCAAACTCTTTGCAAAAACCGAAAAATGTGTGTTTGGGGTGCAGGAGATACCATTTTTGGGTCAAATCCTCACTCCTAACGAATTCCGCATGGACCCTGCCAAGGTTCAGGCAGTGGCAGAATGGATCCGCCCTGCCTTCCTGAAGGCCTTACAGTGTTTCCTGGGGTTTGCTAATTATTACAGGAGATTTAATGCTAACTTCTCGGTCATCGCTAAGCCTCTTACGGACCTCACTCGTAAAGGTGCTGATCTCCTCCAAAGGCCTCCGGAGGCGGTCCAGCCTTTTGAGGTCCTTAAGAGGTGCTTTGTCTCTGTCCCAGTGCTGATTCAGCCTAACCAAATGGAGCCATTTATCATGGAGGTTGACGCCTCCGAGGTGGCAGTGGGTGCTGTCTTGTCCCAGGGTACTAGGTCTCTCACCCATCTCCGTCCCTGTGTCTACTTCTCCAGGGAGTTCTCCTCCACTGAGAGAAACTATGACGTTGGCAACCGCGAACTCTTAGCCATTAAATAGGCATTTGAAGAGTGACGTCACTTCCTGGAGGGGGCTAGGCACCAGGTAACAGTCCTTACTGACCACAAGAATCTGGTTTTCCTAGAATCTGCCTGGAGGCTAAACCCCGAGACAAGCTCGATGGGCATTGTTTTTTACGAGATTAAACTTTGTGGTTACCTATAGGGCTGGGTCAAAAAATATTAAAGCTGATGCACTGTCGCGTAGCTTCATGGCCAGCCCTCCTCCTGAGGAGGATCCCGTTTGTATTTTGCCCCCAGGTATAATCATATCCTCTGTGGATTCAGACTTATTCTCCGAAATTTGCAGCTGATCAAGCTTCTGCTCGCGAGAACCTTCCTGAGAACAAGCTATTTGTTCCCCTGCAATTCCGGCTAAGGTTGCTCAGGGAGAATCATGACTCCGCACTATCTGGCCATCCAGGCATCCTGGGTACCAAGCACCTCATTTCTAGAACCTATTGGTGGCCTGGGTTGCTTAAAGACGTTAAGGCCTACGTCTCCACTTGTGAAATTTGTGCTAGGTCCAAGACTCCCAGGTCCCGACCTGCGGGCTTACTATGTTCTTTGCCCATTCCCCAGAGACCTTGGACCCATATCTAAATGGATTTTATCATCGATCTGCCTCCGTCCCAAGGCAAGTAGGTGGTGTGGGTTAGTAGTAGACCGCTTCAGTAAGATGTGCCACTTTGTACCCCTCAAGAAACTACCCAATGCCAAGACGTTAGCTACCTTGTTTGTCAAACACATCCTGCGTCTACATGGGGTTCCGGTCAATATTGTTTCTGACAGAGGGGTACAATTTGTTTCATTGTTTTGGAGAGCTTTCTGTAAGAAGCTGGAGATTGATCTGTCCTTTTCCTCGGCCTTCCATCCTGAAACTAATGGCCAAACTGAGAGGACTAATCAGTCTCTAGAACAATAGTTAAGGTGTTTTCATCTCAGACTGTCAAGATGATTGGGTCACCTTCTGTCCCCTCACCGAGTTTTCCCTTAATAACCGGGTCAGTAACTCTTCGGGGATTTCCCCCTTCTTCTGTAATTTTGGGTTTAATCCACGGTTGTCCTCCGTTTCACCTGGGGGTTCCAACAATCGCAAGGTAGATGTCGTTCATCGGGAACTGTGCACAGTCTGGGCCCATGTTCAGAAGAACCTTGAGGCGTCCCAGAGCATCCAAAAGACACAGGCAGATAAAAGACGTTCAACTAACCCTCTGTTTGTGGTCGGGGACCTGGTGTGGCTGTCTTCTAAAAATTTGCGCCTTAAAGTTCCGTCCAAGAAGTTTGCTCCCCGGTATATAGGGCCGTACAAAATCATTGGGGTCCTCAACCCTGTCTCCTTCCGGCTGGAGTTACCCCCGTCTTTTCAGATACACGTGTTCCATGCCTCCCTCTTGAAAAGCTGTTCCCCATCCTTGGCTACATCGAGGAAACCTCCGGTCCCTGTTCTCACTCCGGATGGGGTAGAATTCGAGGTAGCCAAGATTGGTCCAAGTCTCCCTCCAGTACCTGGTCCATTGGAGAGGATACGGGCCTGAGGAGAGGACTTGGGTACCCGCCCGGGATGTTCACGCCGGTATATTGCTCAGGAAGTTCCATCTTCGTTTCCCCAACAAGCCAGGGCCACCTAGGAAAGGTCCAGTTGCCCCTCATAAAAGGGGGGGGTACTGTAAAGGGTTTGCCAGACACAGGTTCTATGTCGACGCCCGGGGTTAATCAGCCTTCATCAGCTCCAAGGTCTGCTAGAGTGACGCGATCTGTTACCACTGCCTGGCCTGACGGTTCTAGCTCCCGCCCTTGGTCTATTTTTACCCTCACTTGCAGCATGTACATTGCCTGTGATTGTCTTGTTACCTGGCTCTGCGATTCTTGCTATTTACCTTGTTGACCGTAGTTACTTATTGACCCCGGCTTGACTGACTATTCTCCTGCTCTGATTTGCTACTTCGTACTCTCCTGGTTTGTCTCGGCTCGCTCACCACTGCCTGTTGTTCATGGTGTTTCCGTGGGCAACTGCCCCTACCTCCCCCTTTTTCTTCTGTGTGCCCTTGTCTTGTGTTGTCTGTCTTGCACTTATTGAGCGTAGGGACTGTCGCCCAGTTGTATGCCGTCACTTAGGACGGGCCGTGCAAGTAGGCAGGGACTGAGTTTCGTGTAGATTAGGGCTCACCTGTCCGTCTCCCTACCCCGTTTCATTACACTATGACACCTGATAGCTCTGCTACTTGATAGGAGACAGCGGCTCAGCAGACAGTATCACATATAATATGCTGAGATACAACGGCTTAGCAGACAGTATCACACATGCTAGGCCCAATTAGAAGGTTAATTGTGAAAAAATTTCTTATGGTGTTTTTCGATAAAGGTCACTTGGACTGGTATCATTTAAACAGTTAACCGATGAATGGCGCTGTTTATGTGGAATTTACCCTGCGGCCTAATGTACCATATAATGTATTAAATATTTTTTTTTTTTCAAAAAACCTTCATTTTGTTGGGTGAATTGAAAAAAAAAACTGTCATTCCGCCATTTCTGTTTTGATTTTACAGTGTTCATCGGGCGGCATGAATTGGATGATAACTTGATTCTGTGGGTCGTTACGATTATGGCGATACCAAATTTATATAGTTTTATTTTTTACAAAATAATTTGTTTTTGTGACGCTCCATTCGAAGATGAACTGCATAGTTTTTCAATGCAACAGCACTTCATAGGACGGGAAGGGGTTAAAACCCACTCTCTGAAGCCCCCCCTTCAAGATACATTTCAACTAATCTGGTCCCCATGCCAGAAATCTGTCTTTCCATCTGGCACCTCCAGCAGACTCCTTTCAGTCTAGTTTGATTTCTTTTACCTCAGAGTTCCTCTTTTTCCCTTTTTTAAATTTATTTTCTCCCCCCTTTTTTTGAACTATTTCTAACAGGGGCTGTGCAGGATTAGAAAAATATGGTTGCTTTCTTCCAAAAACAGCACCACACCTATCCACAGGTCGTATCTGGTATTGCAGGTTTGCTCCATTGAAGTGAATGGTAATGAGCTGTAATACCACACACAACCTATGGACAGGTGTGGTGCTGCTTTTTGGAGAAAGCAGACAAGTTATCTTATCCTGGACAACCCTTTGTCATGGATAGTTCTTGTGCGGAGATGCTCCCTGCATTATCCCTTTTCCTTTATGGCCGCTGATATGTTCTATTCAGCTTTATGGCCTCTGTGGTAAGTACACTGCCAGTCATTAAAGGGTTAACACTTCAGACCACTGTGGGTGACGTCACAATGTATGAGTTGTGCAGTGGTAATAAACTCCTGCAGTAATGATGATGAAGGTGCTGATGTCATAAATACAAATGTTTATGACATAAAGAAGATTCCATATTAGAAGGTTTTACTGCCACATTCAGCGCCATATTGGATGGGACTGAGGACCTTGAGCTTGACTTCCCCACCAATACCGACCTGATGTAATTTGGAGGTTCTAGCAGGGAAACCCTTCACCCCAGACCACTTCTTCATTACAGTGATGCCATCCTCTTCATACGGGTTGTCTGTAGTAGAGGGGGGTTTCCAGCAGGAGATCCCCCCCTATTAGCCGGAGCGGAGACAGGTGCTACAAGGAGGCATCTGGAGGACCCGTCTCATCCGTGGATCGCCCATTCATTTTAATGGGTGCCCAGGAAGAGAGACATCCGCCTAGCCAACCAGATCAGCCGATTTATGTGTTTTATGTTGTTCGTTCATTGTATTGTCTTTCCTTGAAAATCTGAGAAAACGTACAAATTCTGTTACAAATGATATTTTGGCACCTGCTAAGCCCAGAGGAAGGGCAATCCTCCAGCCATGGTTTCCCTAGAGGTTTCCCCCACAGGGGTTTTTTCCTTTCCTGCGTGCTGGAGGGTGACTCTTCGTGACTCGGAGGTTTGCCATTTTGGGTTTGGTCATATAATATAATAAAAGTTTTGACCATTTAACACCCAATTATAATGTTTTGTGTCTTTATTTTGCATGACTTGGGGTAAGTCGAGTGATGTATGTGTATGCAAATTACACTTACCTATATATCTGTTCGCCATTCATAACCCACACCTTTCTCTCATGAAGACTCGACTCCGAGGGTTTGGATAAAGTGGCCACAGCAGCCATTTTATTAAGAAATAAATATAAAAGTTAGTTAACTCAATTAACCATAAATAAATAATATCCATATTATTTATTAACAAAAACAATAATAAATCAATAATGCACGAACCATAAATTATAACCCAAACACGTCAGACACCACTGACAAACAAACATTAACACATAGACTAGGAGAAGTCCTTGGAGCTATCATTAACTTTTTATGTTACCGGCTATCTGCCCCACCATTTTACCCCCAGCCGTAAAAACCCGGCTCAGAAGCACCAATATTCCTGGCAGATGCCGTAAGGTAACTGCCACCTCTCCCAAGGGATAACACCCTAAGGAAACCACACTATCCAACCGCCAGACAGTGTCCTTTCATCTTTAAAACCCAAGGGGATCCATACCCACGATGCATCCGCCACCCCATAATTATTTGTCTAACTCCAAGGACTCCCCAGCCACAGCGAACAGGCCTTGACCCCCTCAAGCCTGAGAGTTCCGCCCCAACAAAATAGCCCTCTCAATGCCATCCTGCAAGCCCAAGCACCACAAATCTGTTCCCACACCATTCAGGTGACACCATCTGCACTCCAATACGCTCCAACTCCAGCTTCCAAGTCCCAGTGCCGAACACATATGCCACCATTCCGTGCAACAAATGCAGACACCCAGTGGCGGATTAAGAAGACCATGGGCCCTGGGCTGTTATCCAAACTTGGGCCCCCCTTCTCCACCGCCACCCTGCCGCGCCGTAACCATTTCTAACACTACCTTTTTGCACAAGCATTAACAAATGGGTGTTACGATTCCCCTTTCACAGGGCTGTGTCCCTACATACTGACAGTATCACACTGTGCAGGGACACAGCCCCAACCCCCCATGTAGACAGCACCACACACACACCCCCTGTAGCTACAGCCACACACACACACTCACACACACACACACACACACACACACACACACACACACACACACCCCTGTAGATAGAGCCACACACACCCCCCTGTAGATAGAGCCACACACACCCCCCTGTAGCTAGAGCCACACACACCCCCCCTGTAGATAGAACCACACACACACAACCCCCTGTAGAGAGCGTCACACTGCCCCCTATAGATAGCATCACACAGCCCCCTATAGATAGCATCACACAGCCCTCCCCCTTATATATAGTGCCACACAGCGCTCCCCCCCCTTGTATATAGTGCTACACAGCGTCGCTACACTGCAGCCCTGGGATGACATTTTATCCAATATGACTGCTGCAGTCTGTGATTGGCTGTAGCGGTAACAAGGGGTGAAACGTCATCCCAGGAGGCCGGCCCGGACGAAGAAACAGAATTCTGGGCAAGTATAAGATTTTTATTTTTTCTAAATTGCGTTTTTACATAACATCTGTTATCTGTTGCAGGTTTTACCTCCCCATTGAATTAAATGGGGAAAACCCGAAACAAATGAGCAGCGTTTACGCAAATACAATTGACATGCTGCGGAATAAAAAAACGCACCGCAGGTCAATTTCTGAGCTTTTTTTTTCCCCACTTATCATTTACGCAGCGTGTGATGAGAATTGTTTACATCTAATCTACTCTGCTGCTACTGTATTCGGGCTTGTCCACACCTATCGGAATTGCTGCGTATTTTCCGCCCGGAAAATACGCAGAATACGGTAGCAGCAAAGTGAGTGAGATTTACCAAATCTCATCCAGAAGCTGCGTAAAATTTCCGACCAGACATTTTGTCCTGCGGTGCGTATTTCTCGTACTGCAGCATGTCAATTCCTGCTGCGGCTAGTGACTGAAATGCTGCATCACCATCTCCCAACATTGAGAAAAACGCAAAATACGCAACATTTTCTGCAGCAAAAATGCAGGAAATGGTGCTTTTTATATACATACACACGCGCACGTATACACGAGTATGCACATTATACACATATAAAGTACACATGAGTATGCGCATTATACACATATAAAGTACACACGAGTATGTACATTCTACACATATAAAGTTCACACTGTAAACACACACGAGTATGCACATTATACACATATAAAGTACACATTGTAAACACACACGAGTATGCACATTATACACATATAAAGTACACATTGTAAACACACACGAGTATGCACATTATACACATATAAAGTACACATTGTAAACACACACGAGTATGCACATTATACACATATAAAGTATACACTGTAAACACACACGAGTATGCACATTATACACATATAAAGTACACATTGTAAACACACACGAGTATGCACATTATACACATATAAAGTACACATTGTAAACACACACGAGTATGCACATTATACACATATAAAGTACACATTGTAAACACACACGAGTATGCACATTATACACATATAAAGTACACATTGTAAACACACATGAACTTACCTTTTATGTAGGATATTTGTGAGTCTTCACTGCAGCTCTTCTCCTGCTCACAGCCCGACACAGACCCCGCCGACAGTCTCCCCTCCCCCATGTCCCGACAGCTAGCAGCAGGAGGAGAGATGTTTAGAGCAGGGAAGGGGGGCTGGAGGGGGAACTTCTAAAAGCAGCACAGGGAGAGATTGCAGCACAGACCACGGCTGCTAAGTAGGCGTCGAAGCTCCGTTCGTCTGATGACAGGTGCAGTCCAGGAATCGGGGCTCCCTCCAGGGCTAGCGACGCCACTGGGCATGAGGGGGTTTGGTTGGCTTTGGGCCCCCTGGGAGCCCGAACCGCCCTAATGATAATCCGCCTCTGCAGACACCGCCCTGTTAACTATTATTCTGGCTTTGTTGATCCGCTCCACCGACCGTGCCAAACGCCAGGATTTTCTAGGCACAATATCCGACCACACCGTGATCAAGTTCGGGTACAACGACCACAGGTGCAACAGATCGTGTTTTATGTCCCGAACCAACTAACGGAACTGGCAGGCCCCAAGATCGTTGCGCACAAGAAATCGTCTAAATAATGAATGATCAAATCCACCAACGCCACAGATTTGACCACCCATTCCAAAAATGAGCTAAACGCCTCAAAGTACGCACAAGAAATGGAACAACCCATGGGGAGACACCGATCCACATAAAAACCTCCCCCCCAAAAACACCTCAGTAAACGCTGACTATCCGCATGCACAGGCAACAGCCGAAAAGCCGCCTTGACATCCGTCTTGGCCATTAACGCCCCCCTACTATGGAAACGCACCCACTGCACCGCCGCGTCGAATGACGTATACACGACCGAGCAAAGATCCCGATCTATCCCGTCATTAACCGACAAGCCCTTGGGATAAGACAAATGGTGAATCAAACGGTATTTGTCTTCGGGAACAACCGCCAGCGGGGAGACGACCAAACCCGGGATGGGGAGAGAACTAAAGGGCCCCGCCATGCGCCCCAAATCCACCTCTTTTGCCAACTTCTCCCTAACCACGTCAGGATGCTGGTAAGCTGACTTCAGATTTTTTATGGAAAAGGGGACACTGTGTGGAGAGGAGGGGATACAAAAACCCACATTAAAACCATCAAACAACAACTGCGCGCTGGCCCTGTCCGGATAACTTTTTAGAAACCTGACCATCCTTTCCAGCTTCACTGGCGTCACCCCCATGACTGGCGTTAAAACCCCCTCCCCCACCTCGTTTTCCCTTGCACAAGCATTTAGATGCCCCATGGGATGCCCCATTGCATTGAGAACAAAGGTGCTTGAACTTGCAACCTGCACCGAATTTAGACTGTCCCTCATTGTATTGCCAGCACAGCCCGAGCTTTACGTTGCCCCCTGAGCTGGATTGACCAGACTGCTGCCCCCCCCCCCCCCCCGCTCCCGGGAAAGGACTGGCCCGGTCGAACCGGAGCCGTTACCCGTAACCACAGGGCAATATCCTTGTGGTCCCACCTAATATTGAGCCGAACCGCCTTCCGTTGTCTAAACTGCTCATCATAACGTAGCCAAGCTACCCCCCCATATACCCTATGGGCTTCCCCGATGACATCCATATAGCAAAACAGGGGGGAGCAATGTTCCAGAGCCTTTTCACCAATAACACTGGCCAAAATGGCGAACGCTTGCAACCAGTTAACAAATGTCTTAGGGATAAGGCGGTAACAATGCTTTTCCTCCTCCTCCTTCTTACTCTCATCTCGCTACCCCTTCTACAGATTACATTTTTCCAGGGGCAACAATGAAAAAATTTCCACGTACTCGTCGTTCCAAATTTTTTCCCGAACTTCCTGCTTCATGTTTGCCCCCAAAGGTCCTTCAAAACACACATAAACCTCCCCCTGGCTTTATCATCCAACCGAACACCATCAACCGCCGCCGCCGAGTCGGTCTGAACAGACACAGCCACGGATTCCGTATTTGCTCCTACACTCGTAGCGACCGCCGCCGGGGCATTAAACCCTACCCCACCAGCCCCCACCCACGCCGCCACAGGAGACCGCGAGACCTAACAATTCCTTAACGCAACCGACCAACTCTCGCAGACTATACCCCCCACCCCCAACATTCACAAACCCAGGCCCCACATCACATACCCGCTCCCCAACCGCGGAACCCTCCCCTGAAACAGGAGACATAAGTATAGCAGGAAAAGGTAAAGACAGTGAAAACGACTCACCGAGCTGCTCAGGCGCTGTGGACCCATCAGCTGGATCGTCCTGTCCACGAAGCTCCCCATCCTCAAGGTCTTCGGCAGATCTGGTCCCCGATCCATGGCAGCACGCACAGGTGTGATCAACGGCAGGAACCGAGGTGGGGGAGGGGCAGGCTCCCAAGCTCTCTCTCTGGCAGTCGACCGGCACCGGAGGTCCGGCAGCTCGCCGCCCGGGAGTCACCCTCGAAACGGACGACCTAGGCCTGCAGCCCAATGCAGGTCCCTTGTTTCTTCCGGATTGCCGTGGGGCTCCACCCCCAGCCGGCACATCACCAGGGGCAGCCATCCGAACCATGGTAAGCCGGCGTAGAACTGGTGAGTGGAGGGGTGACCGGAAGTAGAGGCCGCACCCCCCCCACCTCCGCTGGACTCCGCCGCGAAGCGGGATTCCTCCCGACCCTGGCACTGGCTGCAGTATCAGTGCTGCCAGACGCCCGAGCCGGAGGGTCCCTCACAAAGCTCCCTCTGCGGCGCCGAGTCCGAGGAGCCACGTCGGGGCTTAGGCTTTTTTGGAGGATGCGAGCGCCGGGCCCGGAGCGGAGGAGAGACAGCCGAAGGTACCGTTGGCCACCGCTGCAGCTTGTTCCTCCAACCAGGTGGGGCCGAATGCAGCAGCCGCCGCCCGCATCTGCTCAATGAACTGCTGCGCTGACATGAGGTAAGATGGCCGCCGGATGGGAGATGCGTGGATGGATGTCTTACTCCGTGCGCTGCTCCCCACCAAATGACCGGGAAGTCAGCGCACTTCTTGCTAACCCTCACCGGATCCCCTCCCTCTCCTAGACCCACCCCCTCCACTAACCCTCCCCTTTGGCTGTGACACGATCCTCCCTCTTATCCCCGTCATGTCTGGCCTACCCTCCACTGTGGCAGGGTCCGTCCGGCCTGTGCTTTCTTTGGTTTAGTGCTTGGGATTTTGGGTCTATCACATATCACAAAATCATAAGGCCGGACATCTACTTCCCACACTGACATAGAATGGAGACAACAAGCGTTGCTGCACAATTAAGTGTACACATCCTTACGTTAAGATATTGTATTACGGTCTGTAGCCTTTGGGGGGAATATATTAACCTTTCTACAACAGTTTACTAGCGTAGAAAATTCACAAAATGCGCAAATGTCAAAATTTTTGGGGGCAAAAAATGGGCAGGGCTTAGCAGAAATGGGCAACAATTTTACTATCATTTACAACCAGGGACGGCCCTAGGATAGACGGTGCCCTGTGCGAAATGATCTTTCGGCGCCCCACCCCATCATTAAAAAAAAATGCCCCATAAAACAATTATAATGCCCCTTTAGTGCCCCCATACAGTATAATAATAATATTTAATAATATATTACAACCCCTTCAAGGACACAGTATTTTGTCCTCTAATTGTGCCCACAGTATTATGCCCCCTGTAGTACCCCTACACAGTATAATATCCGCTTAGTGGCCCCCACACAGTATAATGCCCCCCTGTAGATTTTGCCATATAGCCTCCCTGTAGACAGTGCCATAATCCCCCATCTCCTTTTTGTAGATTGTGCCATACAGCCCCCACACCTCCCCCTTGTAGACAGTGCCATACAGTCCCCCACCTCCCCCTTGTAGATCGTGCCATACAGTCCCCGCACCTGCCACTTGTAGGCAGTGCCCCCTAACAAAAACATAAATTGTACTCACCTAGGCCCCGTTCCCATGACAGGACCCTAGTACAGAGTTTCCCAACCTTTTCGGACTCAAGGCAGCACTGGAAAAACAAAATTTCCTCAGGGCCCCCCTACCAAAAATTGTTTTGAGAAAGACAGAAAACGGCTAAGAACAAGCACTCCACTCGTAGGGCATGTTCACACACGTTTTTTGTTAGGCAAAAAAAATCTGCCTCAAAATTCCTTCAGCAACTGACAGCGTTGTGTGACCTTTTTTTTGTGTTTTTTCTTAAGCTGTTGAAGCGAATGCAAAAGACGCAGGAAAAAAAGCTCCAAACGAGCGCCGCAGGTATCTTCTGCCTCCTATTAATTTCAATTGGAGGTCAGAGGTGGAAACCACTTGAAGACCATCAGCCCCTCACTCACAGAAAAATGACCATCAACCCCCACTCACAGTAAAATGACCATCAGCCCACCACTCAGTAAAATGACCATCAGACCCCCACTCACAGATTCCTCCTGTAGGTAGCGCCACACAGCCCCTTGTAGGTAGCGCCACACAGCCCCTTGTAGGTAGCACCACACAGCCCCTTGTGGGTAGCGCCAGACAGCCCCCTTGTAGGTAGCGCCACACAGCCCCCTTGTAGGTAGCGCCACACAGCCCCCTTGTAGGTAGCGCCACAAAGCCCCCTTGTAGATAGCGCCACACAGCCCCCTTGTAGATAGCGTCACACAGCCCCCGGTTGAGTGTGCCACACAGCCCCCTGTAGGGAGGGCCACACAGCCCCCTGTAGGGAGTGCCGCACAGCCCCCTGTAGGGAGTGCCGCACAGCCCCCTGGTAGGAAGTGTCGCAAAGACACCTGGTAGGGAGTGCCACACAACCCAGAGCCCCCTAGTAGGGAGTGCCACACAGCCCCCTGGTTGGTAGTGCCCCACAGCCCCCTGGTTGGTAGTGCCACACAGCCCACAGCTCCCTGGTTGGTAGTGCCACACAGCTCACTGGTTGGTAGTGCCACACAGCCGACAGCCCCCTGGTTGGTAGAGCCACACAGCCCACAGCCCCCTGGTTGGTAGAGCCACACAGCCCACAGCCCCCTGGTAGGTAGTGCCACACAGCCCACTGGTTGGTAGTGCCACACAGTCCACAGCCCCCTGGTTGGTAGTGCCACACAGCCCACAGCCCCCTTGTAGGTAGTGCCAAACAGCCCCCTAGTAGGTTGTGCCACACAGCCCACTGGTTGGTAGTGCCACACAGCCCACAGCCCCTGATTGGTAGTGCCACACAGCCCACAGCTCCCTTGTAGGTAGTGCAAGGACTACGAAATGACCGATAGCTGGTGGGCAATAGACATTCAAAAAAGGACAACTGTGCAGGAGCACACAGAATACCCAGCTTTCCCAGCTATCAAATAAATGTCTGGAAATAAACTAAGTTATAACTTTTATTTAGTCTGAGTAAAGGATTAATCCTTTTAGCTAAATTAAATAAAAGTTATATCTTAGTTTATTTCCACACTTTTTTTTTTTTTGATACCCAGGAAAGCTGGGTATTTTGTGTGCTCCTGCACAGTTGTCCTTTGTATGTAGTGCCACACAGCCCACAGCCCCCCTGTAGATAGCAACCCCCGCTCCTTCCAGTAAAGATAGCGCCACCATAGCTCCCTGAAGGAGCAGAATCCCCGTGTGGCCGGGGATTCCGGTCCTGGAGCGCTGCTTGATTCCTCTGTCCATATATGGACAGTGACATCAGGGAAAACTCCTGAAGCGGAATCCCCGGTCACAGCGTTGCAGACGCTATGAACGTCGATTCCACTCCAGGAGATGCTCCTGACATCTGTGTCCATGACGTCATTAGCTTCTCCTGGAGTGGAATCCCCGATCATAGAGTCTGCAATGCTGTGACTGGGGATTCCGCTTCAGGAGTTTTCCCTGATGTCACTGTCCATATATGGACAGAGGCATCAAGTAGCGCCCTAGGACCGTAATCCCCGTTCACGCGGTGATTCCGCTCCTTCAGGGAGCTACGGTGGCGCTATCCTGGAAGGGGGGGGGGGTTTGATATCTACAGGGGGGCACTATAGCAGAGCAAGGGAGATATCTCCCTGCTCTGCTGTCTACTAGCGCCACTGTAGCTGAAGGGAGCTACAGTGGCGCTAGTAGACAGCAGAGCAGGGAGATATCTCCCTGCTCTGCTATAGTGCCGTCGCTACCGCTATAGCAGCCACAGCAGCTGCTAGCGGCGCCACCGCCCTCATGCCCGGTGTCACCGCTAGCAACTGCTATGGCTGCTACAGCGGTAGCGATGGCCACTAAGTGAAGAAGTGCCCGGGTGCGACTGCAGTTAACATGTGTATCCCCGCTGGTAGTTGCAACGGCGCGGGGATACACACACCCGCTGGTGCCCCCCTTGCCGTTTGGCGGCAGGCGCCCTATGCGACCGCACTGGTCGAACATAGCTAAGGCCGGCCATGTTTACAACAGTAACCGATGTAAATTATAGCAGAACTCTATATGTATAGTGCGGCCCAGATTTATCTCTGGGGGGCATAACAAGGCAAAGGTCCGTGCCAGACCCATACCCCCCCCCCCAATCAGACTGTTTGCCCCCCCAATCAGACAATAAAATACATTTAAAAAATGTACTTACCTCACCACTCCGATTCTCCCTCCCGGATTCCCTCAGGCTCTTACAGCAGGCCGCAGCACGTAGAAAGTACTGATGACAGGCCGCGTTGCAGATAAAAGATGCGACACATTTATTAAGAGTCGTTCGCCTGTTAATAAATGTGTTGCATCTTACTCCAGCAAACTGTTTAATAGGACTGGTGTATGAAACGCCAGTATTAAAGGGAATGTGTCGCTAGAATTTTTTATATTTTTTTCAGTTAAACAGTTAGTATATAAATGATTACACATTGTTTTAATTATTTTCATTTTTCACAAGTCAGGAAATATTATAAATTAGATTCTAATTTATAACATTTCCATTTGCTGGTCACTAGAGGAAGCAATTCCCAAAATTGCAGCATTGGCATGTGGTAAAGGAACATCATTGCCTTATGCTGAAAATTTGTAGTAGACACACTCGCTCTAGTGTCCTCACAGAATCCCCCCTCCTTTATCCTAGCTAGGGCCAGGAGAAAGGAGGGGGTTGAATGTTCAAAACTCCTACACTGTGTGCCGCCATTTTATGAGCGAATGCACAGTGTAGAAGGATTAGAGACAGCAGACAGTATAACACTAACATACACACACATCACATACACAAACATAACTTACCTGCTCCGGCCGCTGCTGCCGCCTCCGCCCTGCCGCTCCTAGTCCCTGCGTCTGCGCTGCCTTCAACATATGGCCGGAAGCCGCGACCGGAAGTCGTCATCTTACTATCCGACCGTGGCTTCCGGTCCACATGAAAATGGCGCCGGATGTCGTTCTACCAAAGACCTTCCTTTTGGTCTGTGTGGGAGTGGCGCATGCGCCATTCCCACACAGACGGCATACGCTATAGTGAATGTACAGATACAGAGATGAAAAAAAAAATGGCAGCCCCCATAGATAAGTAAAAGAAAGAAAAAAGTACAACACAAAAACACAAATAAATAAAATTTATTTTAATGACATACTAAAAGCAATATTATATATTAAAAAAAAAAATTCCGTGACACCTTCCCTTTAAAACGGGTTTTCCACGTTCTGACAACTGATCACCTATCCACTGGATAGGTCAACAGTATATGATCGGTGCATGACCGACACCTGGACCCCGCACCGATCCGCCACTCCAGCTGCCTCCGGGCACCGGACAACACTGTCGGAAGCAGACGGCTCCGGTCAAAGAATTGAGGCCGAGCTGCAGTTCTGCCGAACGGCCGCTATGCAGTGATCGGAGCCATCTGCTTCCGGTATTTTTGTCCAGTGCCCGGAGGCAGCTGGACTGGCAGATCGGTGCGGGGTCTGGTGTAGTAACGATTGTTTGCCCCCATACATTACCGATGATTGCTCCTTGTGACACGCTGTATCGTCGATTGGCGCTGGTTTTCATGGTCAGTATCGGGACGTCTAAAAGGACCTTTATTTCCTCAGACACCACCATAACTAGGCATTGGAACCAACCCTTCCACCTTAGCGGGTAAAGATTAACCATCTAAAAGGTTCACTATATACACATAAGGGCTAAAGGTAAAAACACAGAGGTGCTCACCATATATCCAGCGTATAACTGTGTCCTCCATATCTTAAGGAGCAGGAGTTGTTCTAGATTCCTGTTTATATCCCAGACACATTCATACCATTTTAGACAATGAATTGACATATCGCAAACTTGTGGCGAAACCAAGCACCGCATGTAAAGAATCTTTAACCCCTTAAGGACGCAGCCTAGTTTGGGCCTTAAGGCTCAGAGCCCATTTTTCAAATCTGACATATTTCACTTTATGTGGTAATAACGTCGGAATGCTTAAACCTATCCAAGCGATTCTGAGATTGTTTTCTCGTGACACATTGGGCTTCATGTTCGTGGTAAAATTTGGTCGATATATTCAGTCTTTATTTGAGAAAAATTGCAAAATTTAGAGAAAATTTAGAAAAAATAGCATTTTTCAGAATTTAAATGCATCTGCTTGAAAAACAGACGGTTATACCACCCACAATGGTCACTAGTTCACATTTCCCATATGTCTACTTTAGATTGGCATCGTTTTTTGAACATTCTTTTCTTTTTCTTGGACGTTACAAGGCTTAGAACATAAACAGCAATTTCTCATATTTTTAAGAAAATTTCAAAAGCCTTTTTTTTAAGGTACCTGTTCAGTTCTGAAGTGGCTTTGAGGGGCCTATGTATTAGAAACCCCCATAAAGCACCCCATTTTAAAAACTAGACGCCTCAAAGTATTCAAAACAGCATTTAGAAAGTTTTTTAACCCTTCAGGCATTTCACAGGAATTAAAGCAAAGTGGAGGTGAAATTTGCAAATTTCGTTTTTATTTCTGAATTTCAATTTTATTCTATTTTTTTTCTGTAACAAAGAAGGTTTTACCAGAGAAACACTACTAAATATGTATTGTCCAGATTCTTCAGTTTTTAGAAATGTCCCACATGTGGCCCTACTGCGCTCGTGGACTAAAACACAAGCCCCAGAAGCAAAGAAGCACCTAGTGCATTTTGGTGGTGCTTTTTTATTAGCATATATTTTAGGCAGCATGCCAGGTTTGGAGAGGTGTTGAGGTGCCAAAACAGTAGGAATCCCCCAAAACTGACCCCATTTTGGAAACTGCACCCCTCAAGGAATTAATTTATGGTTATTGTTACCATTTTGACCCCGTAGTTTTTTCACAGCGCGTATTTGAATTTGGCTGTGAAATTAAAAGAATGACAATTTTTCCAATAAGATGTCATTTTTGATCAGAATTTCTTATTTTCACAGGGAACAAAATGCCCCATTTTGTTGCCCAATTTGTCCTGAGTGCGGCAATACCCCATTTGTGGTGATAAACTGCTGTTTGGGCCCATGGGAGGCCTCAGAAGGAAAGGAGCGCTATGTGTTTGTTGGAGTCCAGATTTTGCTGGATTGGTTTTCGGGTGCCATGTCGCATTTGCAGAGCCTCAGAGGTATCAAAGCAATGGAAACCCACCAAAAGTGACCCCATTTTGGAAACAAAACCCCTCAAGGAATTTATTTATGGGTGTTGTGACCATTTAGACCCCACAGTTTTTTCACAGAACTTATTTGAATTGGGCTGTGAATTTTAAAAAAAAAACTTTTTTCCAATAAGATGTAGTTTTGGCTCAAAATGTCTTATTTTCACAACGAATAAAATACCCCATTTTGTTGCCAAATTTGTCCTGAGTGCGGCAATACCCTATTTGTGGCCATAAACTGCCGTTTGGGCCCATGGGAGGTATTAGAAGGAAAGGAGCGCTATGTGTTCTTTGGAGCACAGATTTTGCTGGATTGGTTTTTGGGTGCCATGTCACATTTGCAGAGCTCCAAAGGTATTAAAGCAATGGAAACCCACCAGAAGTGACCCCATTTTGGAAACTACACCCCTCAAGGAATTCATTTATGGGTGTTGTGACCATTTAGACTCCACAGTTTTTTCACAGAATTTATTTGAATTGGGCTGTGAATTCAAAAAAATGTAATTTTTTCCAATAAGAGGTAGTTTTGGCTCAAAATTTCTTATTTTCACAAGGAATAAAATACCCCAATTTGTTGCCCAATTTGTCCTGAGTGCGGCAATACCCCATTTGTGGTGATAAACTGCCGTTTGGGCCCATGGGAGGCCTCAGAAGGAAAGGAGCGCTATGTGTTCTTTGGAGCCCAGATTTTGCTGGATTGGTTTTCGGGTGCCATGTCGCATTTGCAGAGCCCCAAAGGTATCAAAGCAATGGAAACCCACCAGAAGTGACCCCATTTTGGAAACTAAACCCCTCATGGAATTCATTTATGGGTGTTGTGACCATTTAGACCGCACAGTTTTTTCACAGAATTTATTTGAATTGGGCTGTGAATTCAAAAAAATGGAATTTTTTCCAATAAGAGGTAGTTTTGGCTCAAAATTTCTTATTTTCACAAGGAATAAAATACCGCATTTTGTTGCCCAATTTGTCCTGAGTGTGGCAATACCCTATTTGTGGTGATAAACTGCCGTTTGGGCCCATGGGAGGGCTCAGAAGGAAAGGACCACCATGTGGCCTACTGGGAATTTTCTGGTGCTAAGTCGTGTGTGCAGAAGCCCCTGAGGTATCAGTACAGTTGAAACCCCCGAGAAGTGACCCCGTTTTAAAAACGACACCCCTTAAGGCATTCATCTAGAGGTGTAGTGAGCATTTTGACCCCACAGGTATTGTGTAAAAGATAATGTGCAGCAGTTGGTGCAGAGTGAAATTTGCAATTTTCTTAACATATATGCCAATTCAGTGTCCGATATATTGTGCCCAGCATGCGCCACCGGAGATATACACCTCATAAACTGTAATGTTGGCTCTCCCGGGTACGGCAATACCCTACATGTGGCTGTTATCAGCTGCCTGGGCACGCTGCAGGGCTCAGAGGGGAAAGATGAGGAGGGGTAAGCTGTGCGAAGTGGATCAGAGCGAGTAAAACTGGGGTAAATTAAAAATAAAGGGATGGATGATAAATTTGAAAACACTCTTTCATACAGAGCTCTAATTTTTCGGGACACGCGTCACATTGATATATTGTGTCCTTCCTTATCCCCCTCTTATAGCAGACTCTGCACCTCTTTTGACTTTTTCCCTTCTTGCCAGTTTGGGGAACTTCTCCTAAAAAGTGTTGCCCTGGTACGATGCCTGTGGCCCCGCTTCCAGAAGTACTGTAAGGCTTCAGGACTTGATCTGACAAGTCCACCCCTCCCATGTACCTATTGTAGTCCAGGATGCAGTCTAGTTTGGGGGTCCCTGTACTGGTACCTCGTACAGGTACATGGGTACTGGTGTGGCATCTCCCTGGTCTTGTACTTGACACACAATATGTTGCTGCTAGATTGTGCCCTGCTCTCACCCCTTCTGAGTGTTTGCCCAAGCAGAGTCTTAGGGAGGCCTCTCAGGTTTCTTCTAGCAGTGCCGCGTGCCGCATGCCGCAGGACTTCTGGAAGCGAGGCAGTTGAAGAGTGGGACGCTGGTATAAAAATTATCCAGGTAGAGGTGGTAACCCTGGTCCAGCAGTGGGTGCACCAAATCCCACACAATTTTTGTATTAACTCCCAGTAAGGGGGTGCATTCTGGGGGCTGAGTACTGGTGTCCTTCCCTTTATATATCCTAAATTTGTAGGTATACCCGGATGCACTCTCGCACAGCTTATACATCTTCACGCCATACCTTGCCCTCTTACCCGGCAGGTACTCGCGGAATTGAAGCCTCCCTTTCAAATGTACCAGGGATTCATCTATAGAAATACACTTCTCGGGGGTGAATGCTTGGGAAAACCGGGCACTGAAATGGGCTAATAGGGGTCTCCGTTTATACAAACGGTCAAAACTGGGGTCATCTCGGGGTGGGCACGGCTCATTATGAGTATAATGTAAGAAGCGAAGTATTGCCTCATTTTTATTTTATTTTTTCGTTTCCAGCTCAGTTCTGAAGTTGCTTTGAGGGGCCCATATATTAGACACCCTTATCAAACACCCCATTTCAGAAACTAGACCCCTCAAAGTATTCACAACAGCATTTAGAAAGTTTATTAACCCTTTAGGTGTTTCACAGGAATTTAGAGCAAAGTAGAGGTGACATTTAATTAATTTAATTTATTAGGCACCATGTCCGGTTTGAAGAGGTCTTGTGGTGCTAAAACAGTGGAAACCCCCCAAAAGTGACCCCTTTTTGGAAACTAGAGACCTTGAGGAATCCATTGCAGTTTTCTTGGGGTGCATGCGACTTTTTGATCAGTTTTTATTCTAATTTTAGGTGGCGTGGTGACTAAAAAAACAGCAATTTTACTATTGTTTTTTATTAAATTTTTTTTACAGCGTTCACCGTGCGCTATAAATGTCATATTTACTTTATTCTGCGCGGCGATACGATTACGGCGATACCAGATGTTTATAGTTTTATTTTATGTCTTATGGCGTTTGCACAATAAAATACATTGTAAAATATAATTTATTTTTTGTGTTACCTTATTCTAAGAGCCATAACTGTTTTATTTTTCCATCAGGAAAGTCGTGCGAGGACTTATTTTTTGCGTAACGAACTGTAGTTTCGATCAGGACCATTTTTAGGTACATGCGACTTTTTGATCTCTTTTTATTCCATTTTTTGGGAGGTGAAGTGACCAAACAATTGTGATTGTGGTACGGTTTATTATTATTTTCTCTTACGGCGTTCACCGCGCAGGATAAATAACGACATAGTTTTGTAGTTCAGGCCGTTACGGACGCGGCGATACCAATTATGTATAGTTTATTTGTTTATTTATATATTTTTATTAATAATAAAAAACTGATAAGGGAAAAAGGGGGACTTTTACTTTTATTACTTTTAAATCTTTTATTTTCTTATTTTTACACAACTTTTTTTTACTTTTTTACACTTTTTTTACTTTGTCCCACTAGGGGACATGAGGGCAGGAGGCTCTGATCGCTATTCTAATACACTGCACTACATGCGTAGTGCAGTGTATTAGAGCTGTCAGCTGTTCGCTGACAGCAAGCATAGTGGGTCCTGATTTTGTCGGGACCCACTAGGCTTCCGTCGATGGCGTAGCCAGAGTCCATTGTTAGGATTCTGGTTGCCATAGTAGCCATCACGGCCCGCTATCGTGTAGCAGGCCGGCGATGGCAGCTTAACCCCTAAGAAGCCGCGATCGCTATTGAACGCGGCTTCTAAGGGGTTAATCGGCGGGGACCATCGCGATCGGTCCCTGCACACTAAGCTGTGATAGCCTGCTGTCGGAAACAGCAGGTATCACAGCTCAGACACGCGCCGGGATTAAATGGCGCCGTGTTTACTCAGGTCAGTAATAGTACTGACCTGAGCGCGAACGTTCTACTTAGCAGGACGTACTATTACTGACCTGAGCGCGAAGGGGTTAAAAAATCTGCTAGAAGAAGGATTGCTTTAGGAGTATTAGCCAAGAAACAGGCAGAATACTTACTGATAGAATTCCCTATTGTTCCCATATTCCATGGGATGCCAAAAATCCATAACTTTCAATGGTCTTGAAACTTGGGTTATCCGTGACGTAGTTGGCTAGTACCCCTGCAAACAGGCCTGCCATCAGGGTAGTACCACTGGTACTACTGTCAGGGGCCTGGCCAAATAGTAAAATAAAGTGGGCAGCCGCCGCTCATCAAGGTTATGATCAGCGGTAATTGGTTTGTAGAAAGGAATGGGACCCATGCAGGGGCCAGAAGCAGCGGCCAGCTCTGCAACTTGGTGAGTGACAGTTTTAAAGCAGTAGATTCAGTTTAATAATTTTTTTTTATGTTGCCCCTCTGCTCCCACCTTCCCACCTGTCTCTCTCCCCCTCCCCTTCCCAGACCCCAGTCAAGCGTCATATTCACTCTGGCCCAACTCCCGCCTCGGCCACTTTCCGTTCTCTTAGCCTACTCCTCCGCCTACATCCTGGTATAATAGCTAAAGAAAATTACCTTATGAGGTTTAGAGTTAGTTAGTTAGTTATATGTCGAAATTTTTATCTAAGGTTTGCACACCATGACGGTCGGTAGTCATGTAGACCGGACGCTTCCATGATTTGAATACGCTGTGACATGGCACATTGGGTCACGGGAACGTGGTGTAAAGGATCTGCCAGACACAGCTTCTGTGTCGACATCCGTGGTTAATCAGTCTGCACCTGCTTCTAGGTCTGATAGAGTGACTCGATCTGCTACCACTAGGGCTGGTAGGCTCAGGAGTGGGAGAACCTATCACAGCCTGGCCAGTCGGTTCTAGCTCTCACCCTCCATCTATTTATACCTTCATTTCCTGCTTGTCTTTGCCTGTGATTCTTTCCTGTTTCCTGGCTCTGCTGCTCCTGCTATTATTATTATTGACCTTGCTTCATTTTGACCCTGGCTTTACTGAGTACGCTCCTGCTCTGTGTTTGGTACCTCGTACACTCCTGGTTTGACTCAGCTCGTTCACTACGCCTGCTGCTCACGGTGTTGCCGTGGGCAACTGCCCCATTTCCCTTAGCTTCTGTGTACCCTTGTCGGTTTGTCTGTCGTGCACATATTGAGCGTAGGGACCGTCGCCCAGTTGTACGCCATCGCCTAGGACGGGCCGTGCAAGTAGGCAGATACTGAGTGGCGGGTAGATTAGGGCTCACTTGTCTGTTTCCCTACCCCATCATTACATAATCACAGGCCCATATACCTTTTCTACCCTGGTCCCTTGACACAACTATGGACCCCCTTGAGACCCTGGCTCAGCAAATGCAGGGCCTCTCCCTACAGGTCAAAGCCCTGGCTCAGAGGCCCACCTCACCTATTGAACCCCACCTCAAGTTGCTTGACCGGTTCTCAGGGGATCGGAAGACTTTTTTCTCCTTTCGGGAGAGTTGTAGGCTCTATTTCCGCCTAAGTCCCCACTCCTCAGGTTCTGAGAGCCAGCGAGTGGGTATAATTATGTTCCAGGACGGGCCCCAAGAATGGGCCTTCTCCTTGGCTCCTGATGCCCCTGAACTTTCCTCTGTTGATCTTTTTTTTCTGCTCTCGGGCTCATATATGACGAGACTGACAAGACTGCCTTTGCCGAGAGTCAGCTGGTGACCTTACGTCAGGGTAAGAGACCCGTTGAGGAGTACTGTTCTGACTTTAGGAAGTGGTGTGTAGCTTCTCGGTGGAATGACCCTGCCTTGAGGTGCCAGTTTAGATTGGGTCTGTCGACGCCCTGAAAGACCTGTTAGTTAGCTATCCCTCTTCAGACTCTCTAGATCAGGTTATGGCTTTAGCGGTACGTCTTTACCGACTTCTCAGGAAACGATGACTTGAATGCTTTTGTGCTTTCTCCTCTGGCTCCCCCATGATGGCACCCGAGGTTCCATTGCTTCGCTCTTCCACGGAAAACTTGGATGAACCAATGCAATTCGGGGCCTCCGTGTCTCCCCAACAACGTAGAGAGCTCCGCAGGAAGAATGGTCTCTGCTTCTACTGTGGGTATGACAAACAACTGTCCTAGGCGTAAGAATAAGCAGCCAGAAGAACTTCCGCGCCTAAGTGACCATCGGGGAGGTTACTTGGACGCACAGGTATTTCCCGTAAATATGAAACCTAATAAGATCTTGCTTCCCTTTCAGCTCTCTTTTGAGAGTAGGTCTGCTACCGGCAGTGCCTTCGTGGATTCAGGGTCTTCTGCTAATATTATGTCTGTGGAATTTGCTATGTCTCTAGCTATGCCATTGATTGATTTGCCTAAACTTGTCCCGGTAGTGGGTATCGACTCCACTCCACTTGCTAATGGTTTTTTTACGCAGCATACCCCTGTTTTTGAACTCATTGTTGGCTCCATGCATTTGGAGCAGT